>NC_090761.1:1221379-1230127 GCF_036898095.1 Palaemon carinicauda
CAATACGCCAGTAGATCTTACATCATACTTAAAAACAATAGAGCACACTTAAACTATAACATATCACCAGGACTAATTATAGCATCAGATCATACTCCAATCATAATAAAACTCTGAACAAAACCTATAATCAGAGAAATAGAAGACAGGTGCAACACATAGAAGGCAAACTGCGAAATCTTTAAAGACACACTAACAAGAAAAATAAACCTAAAAAAACAATGAAACTACATCAGAAAACACAATATATTCAGCAATAAACAAATGGATGTCTGACATCTCAGAAATGATAGATACAGTCTTTCTAATAAAGACAATATACCCTAAACACACCGCAGATAGCGATTACTTAAAACTACTCACCCAACAATTAAATTACCCACAGTCAAACATACACAGGTGGATAAGGGTAACATACACCCTAATAAAACACACCAAGAATGGAATAATTGAAGAATCTAATAGACTAAACAGCAAAACCTGGAAGAACATGATAGTAAAACTAGAACAAACATACAAAGACCAAGGAAAACTCTAGGAAAGAATACAAGGATTACTGGGAAAACTCAAAATAGGAATATCATACTTAATCGACAGTAATGGGGATAAAGTAGAAGACATGGAAGAACAAATCAAATTACTAACCACATTTAAAATAACAAATCAAGAAAGTGCAAACTTCGACAGAGACACAGAAACACAAGTTATAAACTTCCTACAAGGAAATAGCAAACGAATAACCCCCTATCTAAATCCAGATCTACAAAGACTGGATGAGGACAGCTACTTAATAGCAGACATTAAAATACACCAGATAATGTAGACAGTGAAAGCACTTAAACACAAAGCAAAAGGTAAAAGCGGCATAAACAAGCTAATGCTATCGAAACTACCATTAGTGGAATGGAGAAAACTACAACAAATATTAAACCTAACACTTTCAATGAGATATTATCCAAAACCAAACAAAGAAGGAATATTCATACATCACTCAAACCTGGGGAAGGCCTAAAACTACCAGAAAACAGAAGGCCAATCACTCTGCAGGAAGTGCCGGGTGAAGTGCTTGAAAAAAATCATAAACACAAGCCTAGAAAATAACATTAAATTCTATAAACACCAACACGGTTTCGGGACAGGGAGAAGCACTGAAACTGCCCTCGAGGCAATTTATGAAACAATAGCCATGAACCAACTAAAAAAAATTCTGGTACACTGTCGTCTCCTTAACCTCCAGTGAAGTGTACCGGAATTAATGAGGCCAACAGTACCACAGGGAGGCATACTATCCGCAACACTTTTAATAATCTACACAGCAGATATGTCAACCAACCCCGAATATGATATAAACTATCCTACGCAGATGCCATAACACAAGTAATAATTTATCCTACAAATTCCAAAAACTTTTTAAAAATTAAAACAGAAAGAGAAATCAAAAGAATAAATGATTATGAAAACAAGTGGAAGATAAAAACAAACAGCAATAAATTCTATTTCCTACTTGTATCAAAATATAAACCAGCACCAATAAGAGTAAACAACGAAGTTAAAATCCTTGGTCTCTATCAAAAGAATTGGCATACGATGCCATATAAAACAAACACTCCAGTTGGCGAAACACATAAAGAGAACATTAAAACGTTTCAAAATATTGGATAAAAACATAATAAATCTTTACAAAAGCCTAATAAGACCTCTATTTAGATATCCAATAGCAACACCAATCAAAGATGAAAACCCTACAACAATTCCAAAATGGAAACTTAAGAAACATACATTTCCTAAACCATAACAGCAATAATAATAACAATAATAACATTGATGAAAACAACGAAACACTCCATAACATATACAATCTCGAACCAGTAAACACCAGGTACCACAGAGGAGCCACACAAGCCTGGGAAAGATTTAAAAACATTTACTTAGAACTTACAACAACAAGTGAGGAAATAACAGACACAAAACGAGCATTCCTGGTCAAACCAAATCCACAGTATTGAAATAAAACAATAAAAAAAAAAGTTAACAAACAAATGATTAAACAAGCCCCAGAAAAAGTAATAATACTGAAAACATAAGTCCCTCTGAGGCTGGCAAGAGAACTCACCTCCTGAAAGTACAAAAAAAAAGGGAAGAAAAAAATACAAAGAGCTATTAGGTCTGCCCCAATCTTTTCACCTCCTACTATACTTCATTTTAACACTTTTCCCTCCAATCATTCCAATCCTAATCCCCCTCCCCTCCCCCACCTATCCTATCCCCTTATACCTTAGCTATAACTCTAGACATATTTACTTTCGTAATTTATATTGTATAAAAATGTATTACCTCATATTGTATATCCATGTGATTTATTATTTTTCCTTCTGATTTCTTTTCCGTTTTTGATTGACGCTAGGCGTGTGTCGAACCGTCGAAATAAATAGTATAAAAGATGTTATGGCTATAGTTTACCTTCAAATTCATATGCCTATTGTGATTTTCTACATTCATGACGAGTATATACGAGATACATATGTGTATATATATAGGTATATATATATAAATATATGTATATATACATATACATATATATATATATATATATATATATATATATATATATATATATATATATATATATATATATATATATATATACTATATACATATATATATATACATATATATACACACACTCATATATATATATATATATATATATATATATATATATATATATATATATATATATATATATATACATATATATATATATATATATATATATATATATATATATATATATATATATTTATATATATATATTTATATATATATATATATATATATATATATATATATATATATATATATATATATATATATATATATATATATATATATATATGTGTGTGTGTGTGTGTGTGGTGTGTGTGTGTGTGTGTGTGGGTTTTGTACGTGTGTATGTGTCTGTGAGAACCTTTTCTTGCTAATGACCATGACCTATGACATAAAGTATATCTACTGTACATACTGCCCATACGCTGTCAGTGGGATTTGTAGTCTCCTGCAAAGAATCTGCTAATGCTCCCGTAGATGATAAATAGCATTTTAAGACGCCCGGGTCTCTCCTAATTCCAAAGTATGCAGAATTCTTCATGGATGCCCTCAGTGCACACTGCAAAAATAGAAAAAAGTTAGATCGAATGTTAAAATTCTTCCTTAGCAACTCTCTGCTGGATATATGAGGTGCCTCACACTGAGGGACCTGGGGGAATCCAAACATAGAATAAGGAATAAGGCAATAAGGCTAGAAAAGTTATACACTCATGCTAGTACACATCTTGAATGGAATAATCTAGATGAAGGTTAGGATAGCTGACCTACCTCGTGGAACAACATATGTTAATGATACTTGCAATTAGTTTTAATAGCCTGGTGTAATATGAAATGGGTAATGATCAAGTACGAAAGCCTACAGAGTATCAGTCATCTTGTTACAAGATCTCTACGATGCTTTGATAATATAAAATAAAAATTATTACATCAAAGATTAATCCCGTAACGTAATTATAAAATGTTCAAAAGGCCTAGAAAGCGGATAATTAGATATGATATGTCTTAAAACAAAGGTAGAAAAAAAAGAGGGAAACACTTTTCAAACTCAATTAATTTATATATGATAGTCTCACAGTAATGGTGGCGATAAGTGACATCACAGAAAAAACATTAAGGGTTTCAGAAGCATCAATTGTGTTAATTTTTTTTTTTTTTTTGCTTTTTCTTAGTTATGCTCTTTCAAATATACTACTTCTAAAAATGAAACTTCAAGCTTCATCCTTTTAATTTCACTTATCTTCTCCCCACGCCTCCTTTCTCTCTCTCTCTCTCTCTCTCTCTCTCTCTCTCTCTCTCTCTCTCTCTCTCTCTCTCTCTCTCTCTCTCTCTCGGGTCTTTCAGTGGCACCACTAGATAGTAATGTCGAGTCTCGGATAAGATGGAGGGGAACAGATGGGCACATTCCTAAAAAAAATAGAACGTCTCTGTTCTAGAAGGAAGTTATGTACCTAGTTGTTAGACGACCGTTGCAGGCCACAGCAAGGGTTTAAAAAGAAAAGGATCCAACGAGAAAAACAACAACTGATGTGAGTGGTTATTCTCTGTCCCAACACTTGTATTGCATCCAAACAGAAAGGCCTCGACGAAGTAATCCTTATACTACGGGCTGAAGTCATTCAAAATGTAATGTCTATCTACTGTAGACATTACATTTTGTGTCCTGTATTTACCTCACGCTTTAACAAAGCATTGTTATTCTTAATACACTGTGGTCATACTCACTACTACGCTGTACTGTCATTTGAATGAACATAATTAAAACCATTCGAAAACTTCAAAGTTGCTCTTAATTTTTTATATATCTACTTATGTATAAATTCGACTTATTTACGTGAACACTCATGTTGTTAGAGTAGGGTATATAACTAGAAACAAATAATTTTTAGGTCAACACATAATTCTTTTGAATCCTGTACCAACCGTGTGTCACACGATCGTACATAGTTCATTTTGTGTATGTATTATACTTGGATCTTCGCTCTTCCCTCGCACTAAAAAGAACCAGAATAAACATGTCTGCTTTTCTCATCTGTAACAGTGTCTGTTTTAGAACATGAAATTTCTTGTTGCTTTGAGCTTTTGTATATAAAGGAGAGTGTTCTATACTAAACTCACTCAATTGCTTTCATACTGTCTTTGAGGCACAACCTTCTCTCAGACCATAACATTGGTGACCCCGGAGTGACCTCCTACCTGCACAAAGCAAAGGTTTTCTCTACGCTCGACCTTCTAAAGGGGTATTATCAGGTGCCTATGAACCCAGAAGACATCCCCAAGGCCGCCATCACCACTCCGTTTGGTACATACACCTTCAATTACTTCTGTTTTGGCCTTCGTAATGCTGGGGCCCCGTTTCAACGTCTCATGGATGGCATCGTAGGGAACCTCCCCTTCTGTGTATGTTATGTGGACGACATACTTATGTTCTCCTCCTCAAAAGAGGAACACCTCCGTCACCTGCATATCGTGCTCGACCGCCTTCAACTAAAGTGTACCTTTGGTGCCAACGAAGTGTCGTTCTTAGGGCACCGCATCACTCCTGAAGGAGTCCATCCCCTCCCTGAGAAGGTAGCAGCCATTCAAAACTTCCCTGCGCCCTCGACCGTCAAAGCTCTGCAGGAATTCTTGGGCATGATCAACTATTATCAACGTTTTCTGCCAACCATTGCCGCCATTCTTTCTCCCCTCTACGCTTCCCTCAAGAGTAAGCCAAAGGACCTGAAATGGTGTCCCCTTCAAGAAGCAGCCTTCTGCAATGCAAAGAAGGCCCTATCAACTGCGGCACCTCTCACTTTTCCTATCCCACATGCCCCTCTCCTTCTCTCCACCGATGGCAGCGATGTCGCTATTGGTGCAGTACTCAAACAGGTGGTCAACGGCTCACCCCGCCCATTGGCCTTCTTCAGCGGAAAACTGTCCAAGGCAGAATAGGGTTATTCTACCTTCGATTGCGAATTGCTGGCGGTGCACTTTGCTGTGCGTCACTTTCGCTATTTTTTAGAAGGTATGCCCTTCGTCATTCGCACAGACCACATGCCTCTGGTGCACGCCTTCACTCGACAGTCTGACGCCTGGTCCACCCGGCAACACCGACAACTCTCCGCTGTGGCTGAATACAATTGCACCCTTCAATACGTCCCTGGGAAAATGAATCCCGTTGCCGATGCCCTGTCAAGAAACATGTTGGCTGCCGTTCAACTGGGATTGGATTACAATGCCCTGGCTGAAGCCCAATGACAGGATCCAGAGTATCAAGCATGTAGGACATCCTGCACGTCCCTCCGTTAGGAAGACTTCCCCCTCGAAAACTCCAACACCACCTTCCTCTGTGACGTCAGTACTGGTAGACCGCGACCTTGTATTCCTGCTCCCATGCGCCGGAAAGTGTTTGATTTCATTCACGGCCTTTCACATCCGTCGTGCCGTTCTACTGCACAGCTGCTGAAGACGAAGTTCATTTGGCACAGCATTTCTAAGGATGCTAAACTTCGAAAGTACATCGACACACGGATTCCGGAGTGGGCACCTCTCCTTAACCTCAGCGTCATTTCGCACACATTCACGTCGACGTTGTAGGCCCCCCTACCCACATCACAAGGACATCGTTACCTGTTTACCATCATCGACTGCTCTACTTGTTGGCCTGAAGCCATTCCCATGGAAACTGCGACGTCCGCCTCATGTACATCTGCCTTGATCTCAGGATGGGTTATAAGATTTGGTATCCCTGAGCATATAACTTCCGATAGGGTACCACTTTCACCTCTCAATTGTGGACATTATTAGCGAATCTCCTGGGCATCACCCTACATCAGACAACGGCCTACAACGGAATGGTTTAACGTTTTCATCGCACCCTCAAAGTAGCTTTGATGTCCCGCTGCAAGGATTCCAACTGGTTTGCTCAGCTTCCCTGGGTCCTCCTGGGACTAAGGACCACTGCTAAAGACGCCCTCGACGTCTCGGCAGCTGAAATGGTGTATGGCGACCCGGTGGTAATCCCTGCCGACTTTTTTTCCTTCCGCAACCTCCTCTGACGATCTCCAGTACATACGTCATGTCGTGGGAAAATTTACTCCATGCCGCCAGACTTACAAGCCCCCAGCAAAGCATCACATACCAACAGACTTTCACTCTGTAAGTCTGCTTATCTCCTGCCAGATGACCCGCCTACAGTTCGCCTCTCTAGATCACGGCGCCCTATTTAACATGTACAGTATGTCAATTTTAGGGGGGGAGCCATGTACCAACCGATTGTCACACGATCGTACATAGTTCATTTTGTGTATTTATTATGCTTGTATCTTCGCTCTTCCCTCGCACTAAAAAGAACCAGAATAAACATGTCTGGTTTTCTCATCATATAAAGGAGAGTGTTCTATAATAAACTCACTCAGTTGTTTTCATACTGTCTTTGAGTCACAACCTTCTCTCGGCCCGTAACAATCCTTTGACCAAATAAATTTATATTTTGATGCTAATTATATCATTCTAGTCTCAAAATAAACTGAGATATGAAACATAGCGTGTTTCTGACGGGCATTTTGAAAATTTTGTATATATCAGACATGAAGTGCGATGTAACATGGGTAAAAAAAAAGAAAAAAAAGAAAAAAAAAACATTGCTTTAAGGGACATATGCATCAAGATTTGAAGTTAACATCGCATTTCTTACACTTAACCCATTCCCTACAGTGGAGTACGGATTCAAGTATATACCTTTGTCCATGTTACTAGTACTTGGTTTTTTACCGAGAAAAAACAATGTTATTCAGTGTATCATTATTCAGTTAATATTACAGCTGGTGTTATCTTGTTTCAGGTGTCACGGAATTGTTGACTGCTTTTACATATTCATGCCACAAGAGAAATTTATATCCAAAGATATCGTTCACGTATTTGCCCTTTGAGTATTTTTTACTCACCAATTTACTTAGTGTACTTCTCTTGTTGCATTTATATGGACATCGATCTTTATATGACTTTTCTAATGCCTCAACACGCATCACACAGAAAGTCTTACAATACCATTTAGATATTTTCATTCAATACTGATCCGACAACGTCCTGTCAAGGCTCCGGCTATTATGATAGGGCGTAAAATATGGATCAACTGAGTGATGCAACTGTCTTTATATTGTTCTTCCCCATTTTCCCATATGTGCTTGTATATACCATTTTATCAATATATTCAGAATTGACCATCTTTGGTGTCTCCATGATCAATTTCAGATCATAATGTTTCAATTAAATGCCTTGGATTGACTTAATTAGGAGCCACCTTTCAGAAAAATTATTTAAAACCCTTCTAAGACCTTTACCCTACCGTATTCTGTAAATTGGAAATAATGTTTTGATAAAACTTGCGATGGTGAGAGGGATATTATGATGAATAATATAGGGAAGAAACATGCCTTTACATATTGTGTTGATAATTTGTATTACTAATTTACTGTGTATAATTTACTTCTAAAGCAATCAATGGCGATGTTATTACAATTCATTGTCCCATTTGAAATCCATGAATCATTTTATATTATCACATTCTTTCAATTTAGTCCATAAGGCCAACAAAGCTTTGTAATTCAAGTAAAATAAATTGTCCTCAAAATTTTCATTCAGTAAAAAAAATCAAATTAGTGGAAAATTCAAAACACAAAGAAAATCCTATAATGATAAAGAATAGAGAAAGATAAATCAGCTACTCTAACAATAAATTTGAATCTCTCATTTTGGCTAGAGTAAATGGATGAGCAGGGTTAATATTTGATAAGTGCTAACAGCCTTTGCAGTAAAACGCAATAAAAGAGAAATTCTTTTTTACTGACAGGTGGATGATGATTCCACATGTGGAGGTCACTCGCGTGAACATTTTATTTTTTTTATTGTAAAAATTCTCTTTACGGCTTCGAATCAAGTGGGAATGGCGTATAGTTATAATGGTGGTAATATCGTATCTACTTATCGTACAAAATAAGCTTTCATTCCGACCCTTTGAAGTTTGGAAAATTGAATTCACACTTTTCTGGTACTATTCACCCCACCGTTCCTGGAAGGTCTCGTTAAATGTTGAAGTTTAAAACCTATGAAGCACATTTATACACGTGTCAATATTTCTTGAAGACTTTTTCATCTTGTCTA
>NC_090761.1:1250627-1257559 GCF_036898095.1 Palaemon carinicauda
GAGGTATTTATTCCCGGTCGACTAGACCTAGAGACCTAAGATGTTACCGTTATACATCTTTTCAACTAACTATAAACTATGTTAGAGCTTCCTGCCCCCTACAGGGAAGAGTCCTACTAGACTCTGGAAAGTCTCGAAGAGTACATATATCTATGTATGAATACCAGGCAAGCTAATATAGTGGTCTCGCCCTATATTATGTAAAGCATAGTTTGTATAGAACCACTGCGTCAATATATTGACCAGTAATCCGCACAATACTTGTATTGGACAAAGGTTTATATCCGCATAGGAAGAAACTAATAAAACCGCCCTCGTCCCTTTATGGGACGGAGTCCTCCCATTAGGGGACTTACATAAACCAATGCAACATAGCTTGCATAACAGAACAATTCTATCAGAATTATCCCAGATAAGATACATAGAATTAAAATGCTCAATTATACCAATAAATTGACACTGGTGAAAGAGACGCAAGGTTCTCAAGAACAAGTTTATTGACAGATAATAAACAGACAGGTTAACAACAAATATATATATTTATATAAAAGAGGGTAACCCAAAACTTTAAGCATAAGTATGATAGTAAACAGAACTTGTTTATCTGAAAGAAAAACCATTAAACACCACTTTAATAAGATACCAAGGTATCAAGTCATAAAAAAATCTGTATTACAAATCAATCACATTAGCGTTAGAAACGCTTGGCACACATGTCTGAACTTATGCAAGGTTCACCTTTGAAAGAAGGAACAGTCTATATGGGCACTTGGTGCCCTTATTTAGTTCGTAGTACAGTATGTACCTACACACTCACCCTGGACTTAATCGTCCCAATTAAGACCACTGTTCCTCGCAGAGTTAAACAGTAGGGTTAACTACACGACCCACTGCTACCACAGATCTCTTAAGTTCCTCTACTTGCTTCGCATAGTGGCGAAAGAACACCCTGGAAGACTTCCAGCCCGTGTATGAACGGAGATGTTCAAAATCCATACAATTAAAGAAATTTAGGGATGAGGGAACTTTCCTCGGATCGTGACCTGCGGGTGTACTGTCAGGATCCGCTCTGCGAATAAAATATGTCATTTTCGCTCTGAGTTGATTCAGAGATAAATTTGAGCCTGATGTTTCTCCCCTGAATAGTTGACTACCCTTGAAGTCTGAAGTTCTACGAAGATAGACCTTTAGGCATTCTACTGGACATAGAGATGCATCTTCTTTCAGAGGGCAGATTCTCCAGGGACCCCACCTGTTGGTGGGTAACTCATTCTTGGCGAGAAACGTAGGATCCGGAAACAGGTTCAGCTCCCCCCCATCCAGGAACTGAACACGACCTGCCTCTCTCGAGAGGGCTACGATCTCACTAACACTGGCCCCGGACGCGAGTGCAAATAGGAAAATAACTTTTTGCGTCAAATCCTTTAACGCACATTCTTCATTGCTCAACAGGGAGGCGAAATGAAGAACTTTGTCTAAAGACCATGAGATGGGCTTTGGAGGTGCTGAAGGTCTGAGCCTAGCGCAGGCTTTCGGAACTTTATTAAAGATCTCGTTACCTAGGTCGATCTGGAAGGCAAATAAAATGGGTCTCATCAAAGCCGATTTACACACTGAAATCGTGTTAGCTGCCAATCCTTGGCCATGGAGGTGGATGAAGAAAGATAAGCAGAAGTCTGTTGAGATCTCCTGCGGATTCTTTGCCTTTACAAAGGCCACCCATTTTCTCCAAGATGACTCATATTGCCTTCTAGTCGATTTGCACTTGTATTCCTCTAGGAAGTCTATGCTGGCTTTCGAAATCCCGAAGCGCTTTCTCACCGCTAGGGCGAGAAAATCATGAGCTGCAGGGTCTGGGTTTTCTGTATTGAAGCGCAGACAGTCGACTTCTGGACTCGCTGGGTCAGAACTGGATGTGGTAGCGGCACGAACTTCATCTGTAGTTCCAACGCCAAGGGGAACCACATACTGTTCGCCCACTTGTGGGCCACTATTGCCGCTACCCCCCTTGAAGGATCTCAGTTTGTTGAGGACCCTCAACAGAAGGTTGTGAGGAGGGAACAGATAAATCCTGGACCATCTGTTCCAGTCGAGGGACATTGCGTCCACTGCTTCCGCTAAGGGGTCCTCGTACGGGGACACGTACAGGGGCAACTTCTTGTTGTCTTTCGTCGCAAAGAGGTCTATTTGCAGTTCTGGGACTTGATTCAGAATGAAGGAAAATGATCCTGCGTCTAAGGACCATTCCGACTCTATCGGTGTGAACCTGGATAGAGCGTCCGCTGTCACATTGCGGACTCCTTGAAGGTGAACTGCCGACAGGTACCACTTCTTCTTTTCCGCCAATCGGAAAATGGCTAACATCACTTGGTTGAGAGGTGGTGACCTCGACCCTTGTCGATTCAAGCATCTCACAACCACCTCGCTGTCTGTCACCAATCTTATGTGGATCGAGTGACGCTGGGAGACTTTCTTTAAGGTAAGGAGCACTGCCATAGCTTCTAGAAAGTTTATATGAAAGGTCCTGAATAGCTTGGACCAAGTCCCCTAGACTTTTTTCCGATGAGAGTGACCTCCCCATCCCTCCTTTGAGGCGTCTGAGTGAATCGTCATCGACGGGGGAGGTGGCTGAAGAAGAAACCGACTTCTTTAGATGTCTGGCTTGGGACCAAGGTCTGAGAAGAGTACGTAGCCGAGGCGGCACTGGTCTTCTCAGGTCTCTTCGCGCGTTTGATGCATACCTTCTCCAAACTCCTGTTGCATCCTTTAGCTGTGCTCTTAGCACTGGGTCTGTCACTGAAGCAAACTGGAGAGAGCCTAGTACCCTCTCCTGTTCGCGTCTTGATATCCTTTCGGAATCTAGAAGTCTCTTGACAGAGCCCGCTATCTCCTTCCTTTTCTTCATTGGGATGGAGAAACTGTGTGACAAAAGGTCCCAGTGGATTCCCAGCCACTGGAACTTTTGGGATGGAGAAAGTCGAGACTTTTTCTTGTTGATCTTGAAGCCTAGGTACTCTAGGAACTGGATCACCTGACTGGAAGCTTGCAAGCATTCGGTCTCGGATGCTGCCCACACCAGCCAGTCGTCCAGGTAGGCTACTACCTGAATTCCCTTTAGGCGTAATTGTTTGAGAGCTGCGCTCGCAAGCTTCGTGAAAATCCTTGGGGCTATGTTTAGCCCGAATGGCATGGCTCTGAAGGCGTACAGTTTCCGTTGTAGCCTGAACCCTAGGTAGGGGGAGAGTCGACGGCTGATTGGAATGTGCCAATAGGCGTCTGACAAGTCTATAGAGACTGAGTATGCCCTCTTGGGCAGTAAGGTCCTTATGTGTTGCAGTGTTAGCATCTTGAATTTGCAATTCACTATGAACTTGTTGAGTGGTGACAAGTCCAGAATGACTCTGAGCTTTTCCGAGTCTTTCTTGGGAACACAAAACAGCCTCCCTTGGAATTTGATGGACTTCACCTTTCGGATCACATTTTTCTCCAACAGTTCTTGAACGTACTCCTCCAAAATGGGGGTGGAGTGTTGGAAAAACCGAAGGCATGGGGGTGGAGTGCTGTACCAGCTCCAACCCAGTCCATTCTTGAGTAGGCTTTGGGCCCAGGGATCGAAGGTCCAGCGATCCCAAAATTTCATCAGTCTCCCTCCTACCGGTATCATTTCACTTGGACTGCCGTCCTGAGGTCTTGCCTCCCTGACCACGACCACCTCTGAATCCCCTTCCCCTTGAGGGGCGCCTAGACGAGCCTCTGGCTGCTCCTCTAGGTTTTGCACGAAAGGAAGAAGACTGTCCTTCGAACGTTGGGGCGAATGTGGTTGACTGACCTGGCACAGCCTGGGGTACCCACTGAAAGGCAGTCGGGGTTTGTGCCACCATCTGGGGCACTGGAGGCAAAGGCAATTGCAGTTGCTGTTGCTGTCTATAAGGCTTGGCTGGCCAAAATGGTAGCCTAGTCTTCATATTCTTCCTCTTTGGTTGAGGACCCTCATCCGGGGAAGATTTTCTTTTGATAGCCAGGCCCCACTTCTGGAGAAGGTTTCTATTCTCCACGGCGGCCTTATCAACAACCTCTTTGACCACATCGGTAGGGAAAAGGTCTTTTCCCCAAATGTTGGAGGAGATTAATTTCCTTGGTTCGTGTCTCACCGAAGCCCCGGCGAACACGATCTCCCTGCAAGCTCTCCTTGCCTTGATGAAGCCATAAAGGTCCTTCGTCACTGTGGCTAGGTGAGACTTAGCCACTACCATGAACATTTCATGGACCTTAGGGTCACTTGCCATTGTCTCAAGAGTGGTCTGATGAGACATTGAGGCAGCCAGTCTTTCTTTGGTCTCGAACTCTCTTCGTAAAAGAGATTCGGGCATCTTGGGGAGGTCCTCGCCGAATTGCCGTACGGCAATATCAGCCTCCAACTTTCCCACTGAGAATGTCAGATGGACATCCTTCCAGTCTTTGTGGTCCATAGGCAGAGCCAGCGACAAGGGTTTACACTCCTCCAGGGAGGGGCAAGGCTTGCCGGCCTCGACTGCCTTTAGGACAGCCGCAAACCCTTTTTGTAAAAAGGGGAAGGCTCTATCAGGAGAGGACACAAAAGAAGGGAGCTTCTTGCTCAATGCAGCTACCTTCGAATTCGAGAAGCCCCTCTCTTTCATCGAGGATGAAAGTAGGGCTTGAGCCTTAGCGTGGTCCATAATAATGACCTCCTTCAGCTCTGTCTCCTCCCTTGAAGCTGGTTCTTTTCTCAGCCGGACATAGCAGTCCGGATATGATGCCTTGCTGGGCCAGAATTCTACCTCTTCTAGGGAAACTGAACCCAGCTTATCCGAGATGACGATCTTACCAGTCGTCATCGGCATGTGCTCAGCATACCTCCATGGGTTAGCATCTGAGCATATGGGAAGGTCTTTCACATTGAGCCTTTTCTGGGGCCCATGTGATTCTGCTAGGGACTGCATACGCAGTTCCATTGCAGCTGCCTTCTCCTGATTCTCCTTCTGCATTTGTTGGATCATTCCAACAATCGAAGAGAGGGCCTGTCCCAGTTCTACTGGGAGACCTGCCGATGTTGAGGGGATAGGCTCCGGCACCTCGTCGACCTCATCCTCTACGACATCCGGGGTTTGAACTTGATCCTGACCTTCTGCCAGGAGGTCTTCTTCCAAACGTTCGTCCAGGTCAGACATCCTGTCACACAACTGGATGTCTTGCATCGCATCTGCGACTTCCTCGTCCACCTGGACTTGATCTTGAGGGATCTCCTCTTGAGGCTGGGGAATCACTGCCTCAGCTGATGCCTGGGGAAAAAGATACGCCCTCATCTTCTCACTTGGAAGATAAGGGCCAGAGGTGCTCTTCTTGAAGCCCCTTACCCAAGTACGAAGCTTTTCCCTAGCTATATCCCTTGATTCCGCCGTTCTAGGGGAATCAAAAGCCTCAGTAATCAGGTTAGTGCATACAGTACATACCTGAGGGTCCCAATACTGGAGATCATCCTTGGAGACAGCGCATGCTGCGTGTCTCCTACAACACTCATGTCCGCAGAGGTTCTTGCTGCGGACATTGCAGAAAACATTTCCGCACTTCGGAGGGTCCTCCTGTAAAGAGAAGAAATTTCCATGAGTATCAAGTGAACTATGTATCACTGGATATGCATAGTATAGCATAACAATTCATAAAGGAAAGACACACACTTGTGTTTCCCTCACAACCCATTGTTGCAGCCTTCCAGATAATAAAATCAAAATGGTTTATCTCTACTAGAGTAACCAATGCAAGGTTTCCAGAGGAAACAGGTGGAGCTCACACCTAGGCAATGATTTTAAAATCCTGGATAATAGACAGGGAAGAACTCTGCTTCTTGTCTGAGGGCAACAGCAAAGGGCTGTGCAAGAAAACACAATAGTGTTAGAAGATACAGTGCTGTACCTAAACCTTTACTATAGTTTTCTTCTTACTGTATATGCTATACAGAAGAATACTAGTACAGTATAGGAGGATGTGTGCCGGCCTGCCTTTGCCGGCCGGCACACACCACAACTAGCTTTAAAGTATACTACTTAACAGCTATAGGGCGGCAGCACTCTGGTTCAAATGCCTGTGCCGGCGGCAACAGCTGCCGGCCACACTCTTGGTGACCGGCAGACAAGGACTGACATAAGCCGGCCGGCAAAGGTACAAGACCGATGCCAGCCGGCAGCAAAAGAACCAGAAGACTACACCTGCCCGGCTGCCGGCCTCATAGGCCGGCAGCCGGCCTCATAGGCCGGCAGCCGGCCTCATAGGCCGGCAGCCGGGACAGGTACAGCACTAGAAGAAAATAGAATGGATGCCGGGATAAGAGTGTACACAACCCCCCAAGCCCGGCAACCGAAAGAGTGCATATAAGGAAGGGGAGAAACTTAATTCAGGCTTCCTTGACCAATGCCGTCCGGCTCTGCCGGCAGGCATGGATGAGGGACCAAGAGAGGTCCGGGCAGCACTCGAAAACATAAGACCCTTGCCGGCCAGCATCTCTGCCGGCCGGCAATGGGCTTAGTCAATTCCACATCCCAACCTATACTAGGTCCAGAAGTAGAATGACGTACAGTACAGTAATACCCCTGCCGGCCAGCTCTGCCGGCCGGCAAGGTACAGTACAGTAATGGCTAGGCCATTAACGAGATAGAGGGGGAAGGGACAAGAGGGTCCTGCCAACCTTGCTTTAGTGACAGATCACCCGCAGCCAAGAACTTTGTCTTAGCCTAAGGGAGATCTAAGGGAAAGGGCCAGCAATACTTGCCAGCTTCCAGAGCACCAAAGCAAGGAAGGCGTTGCTACTCCCAAGGGAAGATTTTATCCTCCCCGAGAACAGCAACAGGACTTAGTCTGGTCGATCACAAAAGAAGGAATCATAACTTACAGAAACCTTCGATAGTGACCTAAGGGAG
>NC_090761.1:1265559-1288059 GCF_036898095.1 Palaemon carinicauda
ATTTGCTCCAAAACTTATCATGGAGAATGTACACTTAAGGCCAGGTGTTCAAACTGCAATTTGAATCATAAATCAACTGATAGCAGATGCGAACTGTATAAGTTAGAGGAAGCTGCTCTAAACAAATCAAGTTTAGAACACATAAGTGTGGGACATGCAAAAAGACTGTTGAATAAATCAACCAGCTATGCAAAGTCCTTAAAATCAAAGGGAAATTTACCGCAGGAGACATCAAACCCACCTAGTACTGCCAGTAATCCTAAAAAGAGAAATACAACTTATAATAATAAAGTACTGCATGACAAGGTAATCATATTGCCTTCTGAGGCTCTGCCTCCGTGTATTAAAAATGGGTCATTGCCCATTTCTGTACAGCCTTCGTCCCCCATTACCAACAATAGTACTAACCTCTCTCAGGCCACGTCCTTGCCTGATTTGATGGAGATTCCACCTGGCACCAAGTTACCAGGTGTACCTGTATTGGGGAAGGTGCAAAAACCTGGTAGCTCACCACCTACTAATCGGAAAAGAGAGAGACCTCCATCTATCTCCCACCCTTCCATAAGAAATATCAAAATTACGATGTCAAATAAATATGATGCTTTGTCTGTTGATGTTTCTGATCAACTGGAAGTCGATTTAAATAAATCGGAAATTCAGGTGTAGGTCCACCAACCTCCTCAACAATCAGATCAAAAAGACAAAAAGAAAATCATAAAGGCTAAACCCAATCTATCAAGACCCTCTTTAATAAAACCACCGAGAAATAGTGTTAGATCAAAAACTGCTAATGGGAAGACTCCATCTAAGGGGTCTACCAAATTATAAACCATAGTATTTTCCTCTACTTTGCAATGGAATTATCAGGGTTTAAAGGCCAAATATGAAGAACTTAAGCTCCTTATTCATGAGCATTCCCCCATAGTTATTTGTCTACAGGAGAGAAAACTTGATCATAATACTCCTTTTCCTCGCGAATATATTAGTTATAGGACACCATGTGATCACCAAGTGGGGAGCCATGGCGGAAGTCCCATATATGTTCGTCGAGATGTTCCCCAAGTTTCTCTGTCTATTCGTAAACCTCTGCAGGCAGTGGTTGTAGAGATTGATGAGCTTGCTACGTTTCGGCGTAGCCGATTCTCAATCAGAAAACTAGCAGCACTATGCGGCGTAGCCGTTAAGCGTCAGATTGTTTCGGCGTCCTTGTTTTTTTAAAACACCCAATGACTTATCAATTCATTTATGTATGGAAATTTAGAAAAAAAATCAAGGAATAATGTAAATAAAAATCTTTAATTGGAAAAAAAAAAAAAAAAAATATTCATTTAGAGTATAAAGGATCCTATCAAAACAATAATTGAATAATGCATATTAAAAATTTTAAATTGAAAATATTGTATTACAAAATTAAAACCAAGCTGTGAAGAATTTTCTTCACACTTCTTCTTTTAATCGTATTTTTAACCTCTCTTCTACTAATACTCTAGCTACCCCTTAAACGTTCTCTCCCACATTAAGTTTTCTTTAACTAAACATTGGGAGGACTAATCTAAACTAAAACTTATTGACAGTGGCGCACGCCATGCTCGTGACGTCACAGCGTAGATACGCACAGCGCAAAAGCGTTATCACGGCGTATGTTGGTTCTTTCCTTAACTACATGGGTCGAGATTAAATTCCTAAACTGAATTTTGATATAAATTCCAATACTGCTGAATTAATGCATCTTATATTTCTCAATACCAATTAAGGTTTGTTAATTTTAAGATGTATGCCCATCGCACCAGTCCATTGCTGATTAATCATTTAAACTATTAATTTTTAGCAAGCCAGAATAGGTAGGATTGTTGTATATATAAACTCCCTTAGAGCAGCAAGATTTCTCTAAAGTATTTAGTACAAAATCCTGCCTCCTCTGCACTCCTTGCAACAATATATTGCCCTGTCCTGAAGTCCCGATATGGCACCCCCAATGAATTACCGCGCGCATCATGACCGTCACTTGTTTGGCAAGGTGAAGCCAGGTGATCTCTTCGACCTTAGTGTCGAACCCATTCGACTAGAAGCCGCCCTGGCCTACTGACCTGCCTGGTCAGTGAACCTGTGCACCTCTGGCTCACCCCCTCTCCCAAAACGTGACTCACCAAGGAGTTCTGTGGCTGCCGGCTGGAAACAGTGAAGGAGTGGAACCTGGAAACCTATTGCCACAAACGAGGATTCTTGGGGTGGGCCAGTAAAGAGTGCAAAGTGCAACCAGGTCAACAGCTATCACGGGCATAGGACTAATCTCAAAGGAGTGCAGGTACTACAAAAATGGCCATTTAGTTTTCCCCCATTTTCTCTTAGCTTAGACTAATTTTAACTTGATAGGGAACCTGGCTTTTACACTATTCGGACTGTGTGCGGTGGAATTGTGTGTAAATATTTTTCCGTTATCATTTCTTGCTTGGAGACTAGCACAGTCTCTGGGTCACATGGGCCACGTGTCTGACCCCATTTTGATTATTAATCATTGTAGACCACGTGTCTAAACCATCTTTCATTATTTGAATTGCATTTCTTTTGATACCATTTTTTGTGCTGTTAAGATGTCTGTTTTCTTTTAATGTAAATTTGTGAATAAATCAATATTAGGTTAATTAAACCTCTTTAGTATTTTTGCTCCCTCGTTTATTTAATGTTTAAACTGGAAATATTTAAAGAGTAAACCTAAGTGAGTCTATAGGTGGTAACAGCGAGGAACTTTGTATTTAATATATCTGCTTCGAGGGTAAAGATCCTTATCTTTAAACTTTTAAACTACTTTACATCACTGCTCCCATTTTGGATTTTGTCTAATTACATTAATGTAAAATACCTGTCCAGCATCTCGCTAGGGTAGCTGGGACGGAGTCGGAACAGAACCTGAGAGTGAGATGACTATAGACCTGACAAAGCTAGAGTAGGCCATAAATTACTTATATTCTACGTGTGGAGTTCTCCGGCCTCTGGACAGTAAATTTCCCCCTTCTGTATTCAAGAGTGATGGTTAGTGAATTGTGACAGTAAAGTATTAGCAGGGCGTTTGTGCCCCGAGAGTAAGTGTTCATTATCCTTCCCTGTTGAACTTTATGTAACTGTCATAAGGAGACTTTCCCGGACTAAGTTCCCACTCAGAACATAAAAAAATTCTCCACACAAGCAAAGATTTTTTAACCTTAGGAATTAGTTCTTCATTTCGTAATTATAAGCAATACCCTTCAGGAAATCAATAGGATTTAATGACTCAACTTCCATTACTATTTTTTTTTTATTCTTTCATCAGCATCTCTATATTTCTTTAGTTTTTTGGGAGGTGGATATCCAGCAATTATTTTTTTCTAGAAATGCATCACGTCCTTTCTGAACTTTCCTCAAGGCATCAATAAATTTCCTGATGGAGGGATGATGCATTCCTAGTTTGTACTGTAGATATTGATTGGCAGCTTCAGCGTGATTGTTAGTGCGATCTTCATCATTTACAGTGCGTTCATAAAGGTTCCATATCTCGAGAGCAAACATAGGGTTTATTCTTACATTTCGTCGCCTATTTTGTCGTCCAATATGTGTCCTCAAACCAATGGAACAAGGTTATTAGTTCGTTTGGAAGACCTGCTGCTAGTGTATCCATGTATTCGTCCATCTTTTCTAATGGAACAAAGGCGAGTGCTATAATCATTTTAGCCCACAAGGCAAAGTCAGAGTTGTTTTTATAGAGATTCGATAAACACAATGAAACAAGATGTCTGAACATGTTTTGGGCTAAATGGAAAAAAACATCCTTTCATTTGAACTGTAGGAAATGCATCTTGAAAGTCATGAATGGCAGCTTGCTCAAAATCACAAATTATAGAAACTGGTCTCAAATTTGGTTCGATAGTTTTAAGTAACTCAAATAAACGAGAATAACTAATTGCTATAAATTGGTTGGTTAGGTGGCACTTTGTTTAGTAATTTTCGTTTCCTTGCGATAACATTTGGCATTAGAGGCAGGCCAGGCGCTACGGCTAAAGCTGATTGAGAGGCGCCAGTTAAAGGCCGATTCACACGACCCGTTTTCTTCCCGACAGGCTGGGTGGTGGCTAACCTCCGTCGAAATGTTGTACCTTCACACGAGGCGTTCCATATCCGTTTACCAGCGCGTGGTTTTCATTGTATACTTAGAATCTGTCACGTGAACACCGAGTAAATTACGATAATTTTAACGCTATAAGATGTTGGTTGATAACTGTGTTGATAAGTTATGCAACTTCATTATACTTTATGCACCATGCCAAGAATATTAAAATTATGATAAACTCACCTGTTTTATGTAATGCCTCTCTAGTCATTTTCCATATCTTTTATTTATGTAAATTATTTCTATACATCTTGTTTGCCATGTCAAACATCTACTCATACCCTTGAAAAAGTTCAATTAATCTCTAATACATGGTGTCAACAACAAACTAACTAATTTCTATGACTCTATACTATGAGGAAAAGTCGGGGTTGTAGGCCACGAAACGAACGGGTACGATACAGGTCTTCGTTCACACAAAACATCATCCACCCGTTGGTTGGGACGTGTAGCTAACGTCCGTCAAACCGGACGAGGTTTCTTAGAAAGAAAGCCGAGACGACTCGGACGGCTGATGTCCGAGGGCTGCCGTCAGCCTAACGGGTCGTGTGAACAGTTGCATTTGAATACATGTAAGAAAGCTAGACGCCGGTTAACCGACGGCCAGCCTGTCGGAAAGAAAACGGGTCGTGTGAATCGGCCTTAAGCATTCATTTACCATAACGGTTGGTGGCTCCAGAGTTTCAGAACATTTGATTTCAATTTTTCTACTTCTACTTTTGCAGCAGATGGTTCATGGGTATGTTGATTCAACTGTTGAATCACTTCCATCCTTCATATGCAGTCATACTTTACACCGATCTTTCTGTTCACATTGCCAGAATTTTGATTCAGAATCACTTTTGCTCGTTGCATCAAAAAATAAAAAGGTATCCTTCGTGAATCGAGTTGTTTCTTCCACGTTTTGTTAAAATATCTCCTTCCATGTTGTGAAATAGGGCTTAGACAACTGAAACAAGTAAATCTAAACAAATGAAGGAAATAACAAAAAAATTCATAAATTGGTTAAAGTGAGTGAGAACTAATTACACTATAACATTGAAGTAGTTATCTTGTATAAACAGAAGAAAGAAACGTAAACAAATTCAATTTCTAAGAAAGGTTAAAGTGAGTGAGAGCTAATTATACTTTAACAAAGAAGTTATTTATGATTAGTGATATATATATATATATATATATATGTATGTATATATATATATATATATATATACATATATATATATATATATATATATGTATATATATATATATATATATATATGTTTTTATATATATATATATATATATATATATACATAGATATATATATATATATATATATTTACAAAGTAATACTTGACAGCCAACAGTCTCTCCGCCGAAAAATTCTGATGCCTAATCGGCTACGTCAAATTAGCCACGCCGAAACGGCGACGCCAAATGGGCTACGCCGAAACGTCTCATTGATATAGGGAGAAAATATACAATTTGTTCTCTCTACTTGCCTCCAAATGATAACATTTTGTATGATAACTTAGTGGAGGTGATTCAACAACTCCCTCAACCTTTTCTTTTACCTTGAGATTTGAATGTCAGACATCCTTTTTGGGGTGATGTTTTAGCAAACACGAGGGGAAATATCATATCATCAATTGTGTAAAATGAAGATGTGGGACTCCTTAATACAAGAGAGCCCACACACTTTCATGTCCAGACAGGCACCTTTTCATGTATTGACCTATCAATCGTAAGCTCTAATTGCCTTCTCGACTTCGATTGGAGGACATTAGATGATTAGCATACTAGTGATCATGTACCAATCATTATACACACTAACAATGGTCCACCTTTACAGAGATCGCCACGATGGAATCTTGACAAGGGGAACTGGGATAAATTTCGTAAGCTAAGCGAAATTGAGGGGGATGCAGGATAGGTTGAAAATATTGATTATGCCATAGACTTACTGAAGGAACTCTCCATACAGCAGGAGTCAATTCAATTCCCAAAACAACAGGGTCATTCAAACGAAGACCAATCCCGTGGTGGTCTTCAAAACTAACTGCCCTGCACAGAGCCACAAGAAGATCTCTAACACGATTGCATAGACGCAGAATTGGTGAGAATTTAATTATGTACAAGAAATGTAGAGCACAGTTCCGTCATGCCATGAAAGAAGCATTTCCTCCATTAACAGTAGAACGCCACCATCTTCTGTGTGGAGGAGAGTAAAAAAGATAGCTGGTAAATTCACCCCCAACCTACTACCAGTGTTGAAGGTGAATGGTCAGTATGTAACTGAAGCAAATGATGTTAGCAATCCCTGGCTAATCATTTTTCAAATGTATCCGACAAGTGTGAAGGAGCCCCTGGTCACCAGTATAGGAGCATTGGAGAAAAGAAAATTTTAAATTTTGCAACAAGAAGGGAAGATTCATATAATTCTCCTTTCACAGAAAGGAAATTTGATTCCGCACTTGCTCACTACAATGATACAAGCCCCGGACCCGATGGAATTCCATATGCAATGATTAAACATGTACATTTTAATACAAAGTTGTTTATTTTAAGCATTATTAATAGAACATGGCATGATGATAGTTACCCAAGTGTTTGGGAACTAGCCATTAGTTTAGCCTTTTTAAAACCCGATAAAGACAAGTTTTTAGCAGCAAACTATCGTCCTATTACATTGACATCTTGTTTAAGTAAAACCATGGAGAAGATGGGCAATACAAGGCTGATGTGGTACCTTGAAAAGAAAGGTATTTTATCACCGATTCAATGTGGATTCAGAAAAATGCACTCAACGACTGATGTGCTGATACGACTTGAGTCTTCTATTTGTGAAGCCTTTGCTCCCAAACAGCACCATGTTACAGTATTTTTTTGGCCTTGAAAAGGTATATGATTCCACATGGAGATATGGTATACTTAAAACCATTCATGAAATGGGATTGAGAGGAGAGCTGCCACTATTTATTCAGGCATTTCTTTCACATAGAGTTTTCCAAGTTAGAGTGGGGGAAACTCTATCAGAGAGTAAATGCTAGGAAGAAGGAGTTCCTCATGGTAGTGTGCTGAGTGTAACCCTTTTTGCACTAGCAATTAATGGGATATCCTCAGCCATTCCCAGGGATGTTCTCTCAACATTATTTGTGGATGATTTGTCCATATCATTTGTTGGAGCTAGAATGGCAATGGTTGAGAAAAAACTACAGCTCTCAATTGACAAAATTATCCAGTGGGCCAATATGAATGGATTTAAGTTCTCGACAAGTAAAACTACTATTGTACATTTTTGTCGTATCCGGGGAGCACATCCAGACCCGGATATGTACATTAAAGTTCAACGAATCCCATGTGTATCGGAAGCTAAATTTTTAGGTTTGATATTTGATTGTAGACTCACATGGGTTTCTCACCTAAAAGTGTTAAAAGCTAAATGTGTTGAAGCTCTGAATATTTTAAAAGTATTGTCCCATACATCATGGGGGGCAGACCGCAATACTATCTTAAAATTATATAAGGCCTTGATTTTTTTCAAAATTAGTTATGAATGAGAAATATACTTTTCAGCTACCCCAAGCCGGTTAAAAATATCAGATTCAATACTTCATGCTGGTATTAGATTGTCCACAGGAGCGTTTAGAACCTCACCTATCCCAAGTCTCCTTGTTGATACTGGAGAGTTACCTCTAGACCTTTACCAAATATCTTCCATTATTCGGTATTGGTTTAGATTGCAGACTCCCCAACTCTATAGCCTTTCAGACTGTAAGCCTTGTGAGACACACATCATACTTTGAGTTGCAACCAAATTTTCCTCAACCTTATGGCTTTCGGGTGAAACGATTATTAAACAGTCATGATATAATTAGAAGTAAGGTTCTTCCATTCAAGGTATCATCAACGCCTCCATGGAAATTATCAGAGATATCTTTTTGTAAATACTTTATTGGGGTTCAGAAGAATATGACTGACCTAGAAGCCAGGTTTCTTTTTATGAAACATGTTGAAGAACATAAGAGATCGACTTTTATATATACTGATGGCTCCAAATCTGATGCTGGCGTTGGATTTGGAGTACATAGTAATGATTTTAATTGTAGAGGTGCACTTCCTCTAACATCTTTCATATTTACTGCCGAACTGTATGGCATATTGACCGCTATTGAGAAAATAGTATTGGAGAAGGAGGGTAATTTTACAATTTTTAGTGATGCAAGGAGTGTCCTTCAAGCTTTAGAAGTTTTTAATTCTAGTAACCCTCTAGATTTCAAGATTTTAGAATGGCTTTTTATTATTGGTCAGAGAGGTATAATGGTCCAATTTTGTTGGGTTCCAGCACATGTAGGTGTGTCTGGGAATGAGAAGGCAGATTCACTGGCAAAGAATACTGCATTCGAGTTGCTGCCAATAAGGTATCCCATTCCGTGTAATGATTTTCTACCTAACATCAAGAAATTGCTTTGCAATAAATGGTAACAGCAATGGGAAGGTCTAGATGGCAATAAAATGAGAGAAGTAACAAATGTCATAACTCCTTGGAGGTATAAACATGATGCCTCGAAAATGGGAGACTTCTCTTTGCCATCTCCGTATTAGTCACTCTCGGTTGACACACGAGATTCAGCTGAAGGGCCAACACCAACCGTATTGTGACGACTGTTTAGTACCTCTAATAGTGAGGCATTTATTGACTGAATGCCCCAATTATAATAACTTAAGGAATAGATATTTATTTGAGGCTCGAGGTGAGGGTGGCAGGTTCATCCTTGCCAAGATTCTTGGACATGATATGTCCTACTATGCAAGTGGCCTTTTTAGATTTATTTCAGAAGCAGGTCTTTTGAAAACTATCTAACTTTTATAATGACATTCGACTTTTATGGTTTTAATTGAATATTCTTTAATTTATTTATTTATATATATATATATATATATATATATACACACACATATATATATATATATATATACATATATATATATAAATATAATATATATATATATATATATAAGCTTATAAGTCACTAAATAGCGCGTGACAATATATTCAGCCAAGGCCACAGGAAAAATAAAAGAAGGCGTACCGAGCGCTTTCGTGTTATTTCAACACATTTTTGAGGTACAATGCTAAAAACACAGAGAACATCTAACAAAGTAAACAAAAAAAAAACTGATAAAATTGAAAACAAGTATTCAAAGTCCGGTTAAAACTAGTACAGCAGATACAGAACAGTTCAACAGGTGATTAAAAAGAAACAATCTTACAAATCTCGTTAACAACAAATGGGTCCAGTTTATACATACCCTGGCTTACATTCATTAAGTCACTGTGATATTTGATAAAAGCAGATTCAATTATATTTCTACGAGTTATATTATTACAATATAAAACAACTTTTGCCCCCTCCCAATGAATCATGTGATTAAAATTATTAATGTGTAAAAACAAAGCATTCGAGATTTGTCCCGTTCTCACACTATATTTGTATTGTTTAATTCTGGTGTCCAGTCCCTTCCCAGATTGTCCGAGATAAAAACACTTGTAGTTCATACAAGGAACCCCGTAAATACAGCCCTGAGAAACTTTGGGAGAATTCCTTATTAGTATGCTTTTCAGTATATTTGAAAATTTAAAAACAACATTATTATTAAAATTCTTGCAAAAACTTGGAACCCTCCGTAAGAGGTCATTATTTGGTAAAACGGGCACATTATCATTATTAAAAGCCATTCTCGGAGTTGCAGAATAAAAAGTTCTTTGTGCTTTTTGTAAAGAACATTCAATAAAATATTTAGGGTACTTCCTAAAGAAATTCCGGGCTGCAAATACGCAAAGCTCTTAAAAGCATAGAAGAAAAAGTAGCCTTCTTAACTTGATTACTATGGTTGGAATAATAGTGAATATATGAATTTACGTTTGTAGGTTTTCTATACACTGAGTATTTGAAGCCATTTAGAATACGGTGAACACTTACATCTAAAAATGAAAGACAACTTTTGTATATGGTACTTTGGTAGGAAGTTCTATTAACCATAATAATTACCTGGAACATAGATGAACAATTGTTAGTAATTATTTCTCAGCTGATCCCATCTCTTGTCGTCAATTTGTCTGATGGGTAATAAGACGTTGGTATTCTTAAAATACACGTTTAATATCCTATGACTACATTGCTCTGTGACAGTTGACTCCCAAGTGTGTGTGGAGCGTCATACACAATCTGACAAAACCAAAACATTGCTAAACAAAAGAGCATCGCTCTGAAAAGACTTAAATCCTACTCTAGTACAAAACCATAAAGAATCACATCCTATCTTTGAGGTAATCAATAAATGTTTGAATCCTGATACCAAAACAAATCATTACACTTATGTACAAAGCATAACATGTCTTATTCATGCAATATGATGCAATGTTGCGCAATACCTGCAACACTTGAAATAATATAGTACATTATTACAATAATACATAACAACAGCCATCACGTTCTTCTTCACAAGTGAAATTAATGGAAGGTACCAAATTGTTCAGTTCAAAGAGAAATGCATTTACATTTTTGGTTAGAGGCCATATGCAAAAAATATCATCAACATACCTAAACCACAGAACACCATAAGGCAAAACATTAGGTAAAAATCTGGTTTAAAAAAACTCCATATATAAATTACTTAAAACTTGTTTTCAAGTCATTTATAGGTACTTTTGTAAGCAGAGATACATCAAAACTAATCATTTTAAACGTAAAATTAATAGTTGTGCTATTTAGTTTTTCTATCAGATCTACATTATGTTTGATATTGGAATTCGAAAAAATGCTTCCTACTAAAGGTGAAAGAATCTTAACCAGCCATTTTGAAAGCTTGTAAGTACATGACCCAACAGAACTGATAATTGGTCTAATGGGATTACAAGGTTTATGTTTTAACAAGACCATACAAATAAGGTAAAGTTGGAGATATTGTTACAAATTATTTAATCAAATCTTTATTATTTTTTAATATACTTTTTACTTTCTTATTAAAATTAGAAAGCACACGTTCAGATGGATTTGATGTCAGTAGATCATAGGTGAAGAATGAGAAATGAGTGGATGCAAAGTTCTTTGCATATTTTATTCCATTTCAAGAAAACTATTTCTGGTTTGAGGGAAGAAATCAAAACTATTTAGTTTTACCCTCACTCGTAGCTTTCAGTCAGTTCTTAAGAAAACCTCCAATAGAACACAAACGATACTTTCACACAGTATGCCTCGCTTCTTTAAGGTTGTTCTCTGTCTTATACAAGATAGCTTGCTTAGTTGCTTCCTCATTTTCAAGGACCTATATATTAGAAGTTCGTAAATAAAAAAAAATTAATATTTGAATATTTTAAATATTAGGATGGTTAATAAATTTCTAAAAGAGCTTGTACTAGACTTTTACTGAGCTCAATCTGTTGTGATACAATACAACACCCTAAAGTAAATCTATTCTAATTATGTTTATGCTGCTCATGGATGAGGGATTTAAAAGACGAGTAATCAGTTACAAAATACTTACAGTATCATTCAAGGATGTTACTCTAATTACCAAATTCATGAGATTTGAAATCGGAGATAATTAAGTTTGAGTTTTTTCAGGTTCTATAGTTCATGTAATGTCTATTTGCAAAGGCATGGCTCATTGAATTTATCAGAGAAATCACAGATATCATCAGAGCTGAGCACAAGGGAAATGCCACACTTTTGAGTGGATAAACCATCCGAAGTGCACAAGTTGTAAATTGAGCATCCCACCTGTCCGCGGATTATACCCCAAGTATTAGGATCATGTGGGTCACAGGCAGTACAGATGTCTGTAAAAGAAAATCATGAATGATGAAAAATATTGTTATTTTACTTGAATTGTTCCTTTTAGCAAACACGTTTTTCTTGTTGTTAGAAACTGAATTTTTTAATGGTAAACTCATTAACAAAGCACTCACTTCACTATATATCAGTATTCACCATAAAAACTAAATCTTATCTTATATAAGGTCTCCCTAAACAAACCTTCATGCCATCTTCATTATAGCTATAAGCTAGGATGTAAAACCTCCTTGTGATGGACGTTTGGGTAGAACCCCCATGTCTGTCTTTTGCTAGCTTAACTAGAGAGCTGGTGATCATATCGATTATATGCTCAGCCTCTTGTCTATGATATAGCCTTCTATTCATAAGCGACCTTTAAACTTTGACATTATTGCGATACATATAAGGCTTTCAGTGACTTCCCCAAATCCTCTGCCAAAACACAAACTTCCAATAAATGAAAATGTAAACCGAAAAACTGAATACGTCTATATTACCTCCAGATATTCCAGTTGAAGTGGTTTCTACTGGGGTCACAGGTGCTTTTGCTGTGGACATCTTTTGCGTCTCCTGTCCAACTAGCAACTAGGGAAAAAATACAAAATTATGAAATTGTCAAAGACAATATACATATATATATATATATATATATATGTATATATATGTATATATATATATATATATATACATATATATATATATATATATACATATTTATATTCATATATATATATATATATATATACATATATATATATATATATATATATAAATATATATATATATATATATATATATAAATGTAGGTACAGGAAACGATGAGAGGGAGACCAAAGCGAAGGTGGATGGAATGTATCAAGGATGACCTTCGATCAAAGGGATTAACCTTAGATGAAGTGTGGGACAGAGGTAGATGGAGAATGCTGGCCAGAAACATCGACCCCATATGAAAGTGGGAGAAGATCCAGACAAAGAAGAGGAAGTGTATGTATATCTTATAGGGTGTGTTTGTGTCTTTACACACTCTGAGTAAGGACACCTTAACATTACTAAAGTTTTCTGTATAGCAACGATCAGCAAAGCTGTACTAGTGAAGGCCACCAATACCAGGTTAGTTTTACTATGAGCAAATAATTTATTAAAAAGAATCGTGCAAATGAAGATCCAAACAAAAATTTGAAAACTTGATATCCATGTAATACTAATCAAATATGAGGCCATTGGCCAGTTACAAATGTAAGATGGCAGCTATTTCTTAACGTTGGCTGCAAAATTAGTCACCCAAAGTGGATATTTTCCTTAGAAATATTTGTAAGATCTATATGTGGATTTCTATGTTTTTCGAGCCTAGTGAAGTTGATTTTAATGTTTATAATACAAAATTTCATATTTTCAAGAATTTAGTTTTTAGGGCAGAGTTGCATATATTTTTTTATGATTTTACATTTTTTTTATTTTTTCAAGATGACCATCAGGTTGTCCTGTTTTTCATTTCATAAGCATGGCACCAAAAGATTTTACCCATGCCACTGTTCCTCTAGGATGTGTAGAGAATCGCTATGTATAAGCAATTACTTATTCTTTTGCATCCTTTTTATAGGAACATTTTTTAGGTTCCCAATAGCTCACTAATATAGTGGAGAGTATTGAACAACATATCAGCCACGTCTCTCCTTCCTGTATATGGTCTCATTCAGCAATGACCAAAGCCTGATAGGTTCCAAGCTTTACATGTTCTCTGAAAACTACATGTGTTGGTGGAAAAAAAGTTGCAAGGCCTCTAGAAGTGAGCAAAGAGATCTAGTCTTACTTCATCCACAATAGCAGCAGTACTTAATCTATTGTACATAAAGACCACAAATTTCTCCCGTCTCTGTAGGTCAAGATCACGAATCAATGCTGGATGCTAGCTGAGATTAGTGAATGTTTCAGAAATGTCATCAAATATGTTCCAAGTCTGCCCTGCAGATTTTTTTCCTTTTTCCTTCCACAAATGGAATATATGATGTCAAATCCAGTAAACACACAGAAGTATGAAACCCATCTAGATCTCTCAATCCCTATTGTACAAACTTCCTCGTGTACTGTAACTCATTGAATCGTTGATCTTTAGCCAAAGGTAATCCCCATTTTCTCAATACCTTATTGCTGTAAGGATGGCGCAAAGATATTACTAGCGCATCCATACCATTGGTCTTAATGATAATAGACTTTTGCCCATCAGATGATACACTCCTCGCATGTACACCCAATTCAGAGTCGGCATCCTTATGACAACTTTGGAATACTGCATCCAGAGACTTCATCATATTACTAATTATTATGATTATTAGTATTACTATCTATTCTACAACCCAGTTGGAAGGGCAGGATACTCTAAGCCCAAGGGCTCCAACAGGGAAAATAGCCCAGTGAGGAAAGGAAATAAGGAAACAAATAAACTACAAGAGAAGTAATAAGCAAATAGAATAAGATATTCTAAGAACAGTGACAACATCAAAACAGATCTTTCATAAGTAAACTATATAAAGAGAATTATGTAAGCCTCTTCAACAAAAAAAAAAAAAAAAAATATTTGCTGCAAGTTAGAACTTTTTAAGTTTCATCAATTCAGCTACCTGATAAGGAAGATCATTTCTGAACTTAGTCACAGCTTCATGATCCTCATGATGGAGAAGGCATGACTATTGAAATTAACTGCATGTCAAGTATTATGAACAGGCTGGTACCCTCCAGGAAGATTTTAATACAAAGGATGGTCAGAATTATGAACTAGTTGAGCGACGGTCTCAGAGATTAATATCTAGTTCAGGAATAAGAAATTTAATAGATTCTGTCCAATAGGATAAGATGAAAATCCGCAGCTGGAGAACAAACATGAGGATAACACTCGCAGTAAGGTAGAATGACATAATTAAAACACTTCAAAATAGATCAATCACTGAAAATCTTAGAAGTCTTTCTCAATAAGCTAATTTTTTTGCGCAACTGAAGAAGAGATAGAGCTAATGTGTTTTTCAAAAGTAAATTACCTGTCGAGAGTCACACCTAAAACTTTGGAAGAGTCATACTGAGTTGAAGAAACATTATCAATACTGAGATCTGGAAGTTTAGGTACCACTGTCCTCGACCTACTTACTATCATACTTCGAGTTTTGTTGGGATTCAACTTCATGCCCCCTAACTTGCGTCATGCACTAATTTTAGCTAGATCACTATTAGGGAATTCAGCAACCCCAGATCTATATTCATGAGATGGAATTGATACAAGGAGAGTTCCATCATCTGCATATAGCATCTTCTCTTTCTGGGATAATGACTGTTCCTATCATCTCTGCTACACACATCTTCTTTGCAAGGAGGAAGCTTTTATGATTACCGGTGGCTTACTTGTTCCTGGCACATTCTTCTACTACCTTGTCTCCTTTTCAACCTCGTCTTAAGTTCCAGATGTTATGTACATCAGAGACTAAATCCACCCAATAATACCTGGCACAATAGTAATCCCCTTTTGAGATGCTGTCTTCTTTTGCATGATCAATAAATCTCTTTCAAGTCTAGGGAGGTAAGGCTTTGTATTTGGATAGTAGACCACAAACATTAGGTCTCAGGACTATACACCTATGAATTGTTGATGCATCATCTGTCAACCCAATTGCTCCTCTATCTATTTTTATCACTGTGCTATTTTTCCTGTGTGCTTCATTAAATGTTAGTGCAGAGAAATTTCTTCTATAATTGTGGATGACGAATTAACATTAAGTGATATCATATCTCTAAATTAAATTGGGATCAATAGCACTTAATTTGCATTGATTTTAGCAAAAACATGAATTACCAGTTATGAAATGGCTTCACAGTACAAGTTGAAGTCACCTTTTCTGCAGGAGCGGAAAATGGTTATTATGACAAGTTCCATGCTCAACACCAGATTCTAAAACTGGATCTGAGGGTTCTTTTTACTCTGCTGTTCATTTCATTTCTCAAAGTTTTTATCTAATAAGGTAGAAATATCAGCCCATTAATCCTGGTATGCATTTTGCATAAGCTTTTGCAATTTGTCTGCAGAGATCTAGTGTGTTTGTCTTGTCTTGTCATCACTGAACACACACAGCTAAGACTGCAATAACTGCTATACCAAATGCGGCCACCTTTGTTTTCACAATAGCAACTGTTTCATATTGTTCCTATTGATCTCAGTGCAGAAATCTCTATATGAAATCACCCAAAAAATAGACACCACCAATTTGTCATCTCCATACTCAGACCAAGTGCATTGTATTTGTTCGCTCGGTATATACAATGGTTGGTCAATAGCAATGACATGTGTCTACCCTGAATTCATAAAAGCCACAGTAACGCAGACCTTCACCATAGCATGCTTCATCGTTACAATAGAGTGAACTTGGTCTTGACACATTTGCATCATTATTAGAATGCTTACTTCAAATAGTTTGTTCCACTTCTGTGTTGTATGGTGGGCTGGCGATAGGATACTACCTGCATCAGTCATATCCTCAATGAGGAAGATTTTTCCCATATAAGATTTTCTTCTTTCATGCACGACAAGATCGACTGATGCTGGTACGGATCGGCATGCTTCTAGAGGGTATTTGGGTGATGTATGCTGGCCAAATATTAGTATGTCCTTCTGGATGCTTTGATTCTTTTTTACTTTCAATTTGACTACATTTTGACAGGCCCTCGCCATTACCAGCATTTTCAGTGCTTAGGTACGGAAAATTGACACATTTACACCATTGAACGATGTTTGAGCTTGAATATATGATATCCCCGCTTCAATTGTGAATAACTGTTTCTATAACACTTTTGAACACATTGCTCCATCTTAAACATATTGTGCAGCAACTGCCTTGCCTAGGTGTGCTGATATTTATAGAATCTTTTCGTATTACATGCTGAACACATTTATCATTGAACATTTCAACGATTTGTCTCTTCCTTATCTTGGTAAACACATCCGGGCCCATGTAGACTTTTAAAAATTTTTCACTGTCTTCCAAATGACCGAGGATATATGCTCTTTCCTTGCATTTTGTAAAGTAATTTTATTATGGGAACTGTGTTATGGAAAGGTCATATTTGGATGCTCCTAGCAGGATTTTGGACGTAATATATGAACCATGTTCAATCATGCATAGTAATTTCAGCATAAAAACTAAATCTCTGCCATAAAAGGTGTTGTGAAAATTTGACTTTTGATGGAGAATGTCTTATATTATTATTTCAGCAGCTTTCATTAGAGGAATTACTTCACCATAATTGGATAATTGTAAGAGGAATGAACCAACTGCATCCTTTTCAAAGGCCAGCAGGATATCTTTCCCCTTGTGATAGCTTGTAACTTGTGAATGTGAAAAAGTGACAGGTCCTTTAGTCGAATAGCACGAATATCACGCAATTCAACACCAAGCTGTTGCAGCCTCTACGTGTAAATTATGGTCAAGTCAGCAAGCTGGAAAATGAGTGAATCTCTAACATCACTAGCATCTTACTAATGTAGGTGACTAGTTTGGAGAAACCAATTGGATATGCTTCTCTGCAGTGCTCCAATGCTTTCTCTGGCTCCTAAACCTTTAGGCCGGCTCTTCCTCGGATATAAAGGGCAACTAAACTGGTTATATTTCACTTATTTTTCTATGACACCTCCTGTACTTAGTTTGGCAAGAAATCTCTTTTCACTGAATGTTCCTGCAGTCATCCACTTACATTTCATTGTTTTTATAAGCTCCACCACTTCGATTTCACATAAGAAAAATTGTTGTGTTTTAGATTCTTGAATATTTCATGGGATTTTACTTCTACCGCCCTTATCACTGTTACCTGCATAGGTTGATCTAATTTCAGCTCTGCTTAACTTTGTGCTGCAACTCTCTTGATACAGTGTTATATTTTGTTTCAAAGTTTCATTTATCCACTACTTTTGCAAAGTCTTGCAGGGACTAACTTGATTGGCAGTGAAGCAGACGAATACTCTTTGCCAAGTTCATATATCCATCAATTCATTTTCTAACAATATTGGCTTGGGGAGGCATTAGATCTTTCTTAATCTCCTTACATAGATAACACATAGTCCAATCCTGGTTTCATGAATTTTCAGTAATGCTAGCATCCACAATCTATATGATGCTTAGGCTCAAGGGTCAAATACTTCAACATGCTGCAAATGTATAATAAACACTTCGGGGTATGGGTTACAACTAGATTCTTGCACCTATCGCTACATGTCGTTTGAATATTCATCCATTGTCATATGTCCCCTGCAATCTTTATACCATCCATATAACTAAATCCCTGTTATCTTTGGCTTAGATCCCCCATGCTGATATGTCCTGCCCATTCAGGTGTAGCTGCTTAACTGATTTTGGGTTAGTTAAGCAGAATTTTGAATACTATTAGGTTATTGTAGTATAATGTCAATTTACATTTCCTACTTAGCTGGCATTGAACCTAATGCTGAGTTTCACAACAACTATGTCACCGATGTGCCCAACTATTACTCAATAAAAAAATTCATCCACTTCATTCTCTTGAAAGTTTGTGTGCTAGATATACTCAGTCAAATATAGATACCTTCTGTGTTCATCTACCAATGCTAAGCAAAACATCAACTTAGGGTGGCTAATTTAGTAGCCATTTTGGACTTTTATTTGGGTAATCAATCAGATTAGATTACTATAATGGGAGAACAACAGTGCCAAACTTGATTGTATAATTTTTCACAATATTTCCATTATCTCTCACACTAAGTGGACATCAAACATTTTACTCTATCACCATAGGGTCATGCATCAAGTATTTTGGGGGTTTCACCCATATCTCCTCACAAACCATAGTGGTTTCAGACCGGTTGTTGAAGCACAGATCCATCAGCATGTTATACCTGAAAACTCCTTCCATCAGGATATCTTCCCTCTCTTAGCTATGATCTTGATTGCTCTACAGAGCCTTTCATTTATTTGATTTGCACTTGTAAACATATTGCTATAAAGTGCCACCAGAAGGTCAAACTCTCAAGCTCCTTCTTGATAGCTTCACTGAGCCCTTCTTCTAAAATACCATTAATTTCAGATTCCATCTCAGGCCACAACCTCATCCATTTTATCACTCTGCCTAGCCCGCAATCAGTTATGAAGATATACAGCCCTAATCAGTAAGGCATTGCATTTATTACCAGCCTTGTCCAGCTGGTTTTTACCCGAGTCCCTCCCAACTCATGGATGATTGACTGTCATTTGTTATAGCCTTTCACCACTTGTTGCACAGATTCCTTTGTTATACTTGAGTCAATAACCCTGACCTGGAAGAGGTCCTTATCCATTCCATGTGGCGCATACAATTTATCTCCAATAAACCTAGTACGACAGCAAAATACATCCTAGCCACTAAGACGACCAGGCCTTCTTTACCCTAGTTAGTGAATATGTCTTTATCTTTTGTAAGGGCATGACTGAGAGGCATGGTTTTAACTAGAATTCCTTTACTAGTTCTCCAAAGATTCCCTACCGATGCTTTATTATCATTCACGGTGCCTACCTCATATTTACAATCTTCTTGGCTGTGATAAATGACATATCCCAGCTGAACACTATAACTGAGTTCATTCAAAGATCAAGTTGCGGAACCATCATTTAAATGCTAGGTTAATACATTTCAACACTGCATCCTACTCTCCCATGTTGTTAGAACAACGATCGTCTTTTTTGTCAACTATGTAATATGTTCCAACACTTCACCTGCTATCTCTAGCACTACTCCTGTGCTAAACTACTTGTTTTACACCATATTACCTCCTTTTTCTGCATTAGTACATAGCACATCCTCTTTCTGGATCATCCTTCTTGACGATCTACGCTAAATTCTGATTGTAGTCATCATTGTTTCTCTAACGTTATCCTTTCATATCATTCCTTGCACTTTCTTCTTTCACTACACATCCTTCTAGGTCAACCAGTAATGGGGTAGGAGCCGACTAATCTTCTTAATATTAAGAATAACTTCCATGACAGTTTTTTGGAAAAGCAGCCTCCTTACATTGCTGTTATTCAACATTAGTCCCATAGTAGCTCTGCCATCCAAGTGCTCTGGAGATTTTACAGCCAGCCATAATCTCTATAAATGTTTTGCAACCTCTTCTTCTGTCACAGCCATTTAAGGGACCAGAATATCACCTTCATACCAGGCTGATACTGGACATCACTTTCAAACTCTTTCCCTGGATCATCTTAAGGAACACTGCCATGAAATGCCCTGTTCAGCCCGAGCCCCAATGTCAGTAGGCAGTAAATCTTTTCCAAGTAATTCACCAGCTGATATTTCCAAAGAATGGTGTCTATGAGGAACTGCAAGCTGCAGGTTGGCTGAGACCAAGTATCAAGAACAGTAGTGGCATTAATTCTCCGTGTCCACTCCCATAGGGTCCCTCCACACTCATCTGTCGCATGGTCTCAAGTATGACACTGTGCATAATGATCTAATTCTTAGAAGTCCAGTACCAGACATACTTCATCCCTTGATTTCTGGCACTAATGAAAGAATTGGTAGCACTAATCTATCCACATGCTTTCCTTGGGACACAAGTAAGGTTGCTGTAATTCTTCCATCATTCATTCTTATGAACTCTTTTTTGATTCCTTCGATAGCAGATCACAGTCAGATTTGGTCTCTTTTAGTCCCCGCCATATAAGGGCCTGAACATTTAAAATCCAGACTTTTAAACGTCTGAGCTTTACCCTATCCATCAATTAGAACATCACTTCATTCAAGTGGCCCTGTTGTTGCAACGCTGTTGAAATGGGTTCTGGAAAACATATTAAGATTGCTAACTTGACTGTTATTTCTACCATTTTACCCTTGTACTTAGACAGGCCAGCTGATCTTAATGTTATGTTGGCAAAAACATTCACCTACATCCCACTCCCTTCAGCCTTAATAACTTCCAACACTCTATAGCTAAATGTATTGTAAAGGCTTTTCTCAGCCTAGCCTTTAGCTTCTCAATGTCGTACCAGTCAGCTTTGCTTATCAGCAAATACATGGCTAGGTCATTTCCCTCTACGTTCAGGGGTAAAAAGTGTGCCGTATATCAGATTTTCTAAAGCTAAGCTACTAATTTTGCGTTAGTCAACTAGCATATCAGATTCCCTCTTCACTATACAACGTCATCATGTCCCTAATAAGTTTCATTTTTCCCACAGGAGTGTAAACTTAGACTTTTTGTGGTGTTATCAAAACTTTGTGTTAGCCTAATTTCCTATAAACACGCTATCCAGAACAAATTCCAACTACAGAGATGGACTATGGCTCTTACCTTCTGAGATCCAAGGTTCAGACCTGATCAATACAATGCTGGTCCAAAGATCAATGTTAGACTCCCAATTCACTTAAGATGGGTTTATCTATTTCACTTTAATTGCTTAAGGTTTGCTCTTTTCCCTAAGAATGTAGACCTAATCACTGATATCACCAAATCCTGCTACATTTTCACTCATCTGCAGTCTTCCTATGCATTAGCTTTCAGAACTACTACATCCTATGCTTAGCTCTTCCATTTTGTTATAATCAGGTCAAGAAGACTGCCACACACAACCTATTTTCTTGTCTCCTCTAAAGAAAGCTTCGCTTCCACCAATCTTTACATCAGCTCCCTATTTGTTCATACTACATTACCTAATCCTTTTATGATGCATATTATTAATGTTCAAATACCTTCCCAAATTAGTTTGCCGAAAACACATTAATTATAATGAACCAATCTGTTAACTGTATCTGACAGAACCCATTAACTTGATCCATATGTTAATGTGTTGAATTATAAAAGATTTTAAAAATTTGCTTACAATCGAAATTTACATACTTCCCAAACATTTCTTTTGAGGTTATTTGTCTTCAGCAAAGAAGCTGCAGAGGTGTCTGGAAATGACAGGTAGCATTTCATTCCTTCTGGTAACTGTTGGATGCCATAGTATGTTGATTCCCTAAAGGATGCCTTCACTGCACACTGTTGAACAAAAAAATAATTAGGATAACAAGAGAATTTTTCAGTGAAATGTGGAAGAAGAGTAAATTACTGATATGAAAATATGACATGTCCTAAAACCACTTCTGACAAAAAATTAGGTTATGGATGCTGAATAATTTTCATAGACTCACATGAAATCAGAAAATTTATCAGGATTTAGGTTAAATAAAACAGAAATCTAGGAGAATTAAGGAGTTCTGAGGAAAATTATTACTAATTCTCTGCAATGCTATTCATTAAAAAGGCATGAAGCCAAAGCATCAAAGGAACTTTATTATTTTTTTCAAAAATGACTGTTGCTAAGCATTACCTTGAAGTTTTCTTATGCAATCTCTAAGAAGGAAGGTCTCCTCAAATCTTAATTTAAACTATACAAATATGCAACTATTAAGAAATCAGATGCTAGGGTTACCTTGTGGTAGAAAAACATTTGAACATCAAGAGTGACAGGTGTTATCGTTGACTACTGTACAACCAAAAAACTCCTTACTCCTAAA
>NC_090761.1:1293059-1315559 GCF_036898095.1 Palaemon carinicauda
ATCGTTATATTTTCAAATGCGATATCTTAATAATTTGATAAAGTATAGAAAACCTCAAGGACAACCATGCAGGGAGGCCATAAGAAAAAAAAATGAAAGTTGTAACTTAATAAAATATTTTCCAAAGGTAAAATGTTTTATTTACATTGACTGTGTGATAGATCTACGTTCTTGATGGGTCTCGCCAACACTAAGCCCCTTCAGATGACGTAGGTGCGCAGAAGAGGCTTAAAATCGGTACGCTGTCTGGCTGACCTGGTATATCTGGACCGTGGTTACGCCATTCAGTAAATTTTTGTGGTAGCTTTAGCTATTGTGATTAATGCCCAATTTCCACAACTTTTATATTATCTAAAGCTTTTGAACATACTTTGGTAAAACGTCTCAATACATATACTGAGGGTAACCATCAATTACATGTTGAAATGGAAAAAGACTTACAACCCTTCAAGAGGATTTGCGTTAGAATTTAGTAGATTTATATGATAAGAGCAATGATGGTAAAGAAATTAGTCACCGAATAGGAAAGCAAAGAAAGGTAACAATGTTCATGTAAGATATTGTTTATCATAAGTTGCCTGTGGAAGCCAATGACAGAGAGAGTTTGAAGGATTTTCTTCATCCAATTTCCCATTAAGTGTAGAGAGGTGAATATTACAAAAAAAAAAAAAAAAAAAAAAAAAAAAAAATAAATAAAATTCCATGTGATGAAATGCGTATGCAGCATATCTACTGTATGAAAAGTTGATGCATTTGTTCGTTGGGACTGATTTATTGCTGATGATTCTTTTGTGTAAATGTATGATACTTTTTATGATGCCATTTTTTTTTCAGTTTACAGGAAGCTCCTCAACTTTTAAGTAAATAAAGGATAAACATGATAATGACTACTTTGTTGTTGCTTTTCTCCAGACCCACCTATGTTTTAGAAAAAAAAAAACTTAATATTGATAAACATATGATCAAATAATATATGATATTATAAAGGCTGTTCAAAATATATTTAGTGTTTCAGGCTCTTTCGCGTTATTTGAATATGGAGTCTTTCTTTGGAGGAGATTTTTACAATTTTAGTAGATTAATCAATTCTGAGAGGGCTGAGATATCTTCATCATTGGGTATAGATGCCCAAGAAGAATTTGTCTAAGACGTCCCCTTGTGATCCATTGTATCCAGTGTTTAAAACACAAAGTGAAAACACGGCTATTTTCTCTCTGACCATTAGCATAGGTCATATTGTTGTCATTACACTGGGGGCTGAGTAGTGTTCTGAAACAGAAATGAGTTGCGTTAAATCAGGTGAGGTTTAAGTGTAAAGTGTAAAGAAGAATCACAATTAAATTGGCGTTTGTTGCATTGCATAAAGAGGCATAAAGGGCTGTCTAACCCAGTGGAGTTTATGAGATGATACAGGCACGATGTAACTAAGTCCTAGAAGAAAATTCTATAGATTTACATACGATGTCGATGGATTATTAACGGAGTGAGACCAGCATGCGGCCATGGATCAATTAGAATCTTACATACAAAAGAAGGGACACAGATGCCCAGACGATAGTGACGAACAAAATGTTATTGCAAAAAACTGCCTATCTTACAGTCGATAGTCCGGGTGTTTGTCAACTAATGCCCCAATGAAAGCTTTTGATCACCAAGATTGTTTTAAGAAACTTCAAAGTAACTATGCATGAGCATAAAGAACAGGACGAAGTAATAAAGATACTCGGTTATTGACGGAAACAACAGCAATGAAGGTGACTGACTAGATGCCTGAATGTTTGAGACGCTATGATAAAATTCTTCAATTAATTATAATATAAGCCTTGATGCAGTGAAAGGTGATATGATGAATTGCCAACGGTTTTCATTTTCACTACTGGTATATATAGGAATTGCAATGACTTCACAGCTCAAAATGCCAACAAGCACCAAGGTGATGAGAAGGCAATTACCCATAAGCATTTTAGGCAGCTAGCGAGTCTTTACCTATGTGAATATTAGTTTAATGACAACCAATCATTCACAAATGTAATGATGCCCATACCGGTAACAACCACGGAGAGGTGGCAGCACATGAGAGTTATGGGTGGCCGGTAGTAACCAAGTGATGCTGATACTTTCACTGGGAACAAGCGAGGAATTTTTATCCCCCAAATACTCTTAAGAGAGCTGAAAAAAACTTGGCTATATGGGCGATAGTGAATACTGCTCCAGGGGGGTATTTTTTGAGATCGTCATGTTGCATTGGGGCATCCCAATGTTCGCAAAGCCAATCGGAGATATCAAAAAGCGTGTCCTTGGGGGAACCCCCGTAAGAAATAGTCTGCTCTACTGCTTGACCGAGTCACGGCCTTGATACAAATCTGAATTTCAACGCCTTTGAACCAGATTAGCACTTCTACACTGACGAAGAGTAGCAGTTTCATTGATGTAGCTTGTGTCAGAGAGGCATGTTTGGTAAGCTAAATGGGTGGCCAAAAAAGGCGGTGTGGAGTAGTCATTCCGGTGGTCACCAATGTGGCAACGTAACTGATAGGTTGTAACAGAGAGGCGTGGTGAATGCAAGAAGTTCATTCATCAGATAACGAGCTTATATACAAAACCTTCCGAGCAAGAATGTCACAAAAAACAAACAAATTAAAACATGAGATAGCAAGCTTAAACAGGTTGGTCTATTATCAGTGTGAAAGAGATTGGGAAATAAAAAAAGCAATAGGATTTCATTGTTTGATCCTGTGTGAAACATGTGCTGTACATTGAGCGCAGTTGTACTAGACAGGACCATCCAAACTAAGCTGGTTTTTTTAGCACTCACACGAAAGTCTCCCATCGTCACCATTCTACACTGGCCAGCATGGTGATGAAAATGGCCAAAGCCCAGACATGATTAAGGACACGTCTGAAGCATTTGTCCTGCAGCATACTAGAAATGGCTGAAACTGTTGCTGTTGCTTCTATCGTTCATATATATATATATATATATATATATATATATATATATATACATATGTATATATATATATATATATATATATATATATATATATATATACATATATTTATATATATCTACATAAATATATAATAATATATATATATATATATATATATATATATATATATACATATATTTATATATATCTACATAAATATATAATAATATATATATATATATATATATATATATATATATATATATATATATATATATATATATATATATACATATATATATTTATATACATATATATATATATATATATATATACATATGTATATATATATATATATATATATATATATATATATATATATATTTATGTAGATATATATAAATATATGTATATATATATATATATATATATACATGTATGTATATATATATATATATATATATATATATATATATATACATGTATGTATATATATATATATATATATATATATATATATATATATATATATATATATATATATACATATATATATATATATATATATATATATATATATATATATATATATATATATATATATGTCAACTGGAAAACTAAGGATATATCTAATAAAATCATCAATTTGGAGGCCAATTTGCAAAGATGGCCCCCATCTCGGATTTTTAATTGGCCAATTAGCTAAATTTAGCTTTTATCACTTGGATAACCAATATGTCAAATTTTATACTCGTATCCTCATTTGCACAATTCCTTTGCTATTTTTAGGACCCATTCTGTCCATGTATTATCTTTCTCATTATATGTCCGGCCCATGTCCATTATTTTTCCTTAGAAGTTGTTAGAATATCCTTTACTCTAGTTTGCTCTCGTATCCTGTCTCAGTGTTTTTCCGTCATTCTTCCTTCCATAGCTCTTTGAGGTTTGAGTAGCTTATATTTTGAGGTTTAGTTATTATTATTATTATTATTATTATTATTATTATTATTATTATTATTATTATTATTTTATGTAGATATGTATAAATATATGTATATATATATATATATATATATATATATATATATATATATATATATATATATATATATATATACATATATATAAATATATATGTATATATATAAATATATATGTATATATATATATATATATATATATATATATGTATATATATATATATATATATATATATATATATATATATATATATATATATATGTGTATATATATATATATATATATATATATATATATATATACATATATATATAAATATATATATATATATATATATATATATATATATATATATATATATATATATATATATATATATATATCCATCCATATACCAAGGCACTTCCCCCAATTTTTTGGGGTAGCCGACACCAACAATGAAACAAAACAAAAAGGGGACCTCTACTCTCTACGTTCCTTCAGCCTAACCAGGGACTCAACCGAGTTCAGATGGTACTGCTAGGGTGCCACAGCCCAACCTCCCACATTATCCACCACAGATGAAGCTTCATAATGCTGAATCCCCTACTGCTGCTACCTCTGTGGTCATCTAAGGCACCGGAGGAAGCAGCAGGGCCTACTGGAACTGCGTCACAATCGCTCGCCATTCATTCCTATTTCTAGCACGCTCTCTTGCCTCTCTCACATCTATCCTCCTATCACCCAGAGCTTTCTTCACACCATCCATCCACCCAAACCTTGGCCTTCCTCTTGTACTTCTCCCATCAACTCTTGCATTCATCACCTTCTTTAGCAGACAACCATTTTCCATTCTCTCAACATGGCCAAACCACCTCAACACATTCATATCCACTCTAGCCGCTAACTCATTTCTTACACCCGTTCTCTCCCTCACCACTTCGTTCCTAACCCTATCTACTCGAGATACACCAGCCATACTCCTTAGACACTTCATCTCAAACATATTCAATTTCTGTCTCTCCATCACTTTCATTCCCCACAACTCCGATCCATACATCACAGTTGGTACAATCACTTTTTCATATAGAACTCTCTTTACATTCATGCCCAACCCTCTATTTTTTACTACTCCCTTAACTGCCCCCAACACTTTGCAACCTTCATTCACTCTCTGACGTACATCTGCTTCCACTCCACCATTTGCTGCAACAACAGACCCCAAGTACTTAAACTGATCCACCTCCTCAAGTAACTCTCCATTCAACTTGACATTCAACCTTGCACCACCTTCCCTTCTCGTACATCTCATAACCTTACTCTTACCCACATTAACTCTCAACTTCCTTCTCTCACACACCCTTCCAAATTCTGTCACTAGTCGGTCAAGCTTCTCTTCTGTGTCTGCTACCAGTACAGTATCATCAGCAAACAACAACTGATTTACCTCCCATTCATGGTCATTCTCGCCTACCAGTTTTAATCCTCTTCCAAGCACTCGAGCATTCACCTCTCTCACCACTCCATCAACATACAAGTTAAACAACCACGGCGACATCACACATCCCTGTCTCAGCCCCACTCTCACCGGAAACCAATCACTCACTTCATTTCCTATTCTAACACATGCTTTACTACCTTTGTAGAAACTTTTCACTGCTTGCAACAACCTTCCACCAACTCCATATAACCTCATCACATTCCACATTGCTTCCCTATCAACTTTATCATATGCTTTCTCCAAATCCATAAACGCAACATACACCTCCTTACCTTTTGCTAAATATTTCTCGCATATCTGCCTAACTGTAAAATTCTGATTCATATAACCCCTACCTCTTCTAAAAACCACCCTGTACTTCCAAGATTGCATTCTCTGTTTTATCCTTAATCCTATTAATCAATACTCTACCATACACTTTTCCAACTACACTCAACAAACTAATACCTCTTGAATTACAACACTCATGCACATCTCCCTTACCCTTATATAGTGGCACAATACATGCACAAACCCAATCTACTGGTACCATTGACAACACAAAACACATATTAAACAATCTCACCAACCATTCAAGTACAGTCACACCCCCTTCCTTCAACATCTCAGCTTTCACACCATCCATACCAGATGCTTTTCCTACTCTCGTTTCATCTTGTGCTCTCCTCACTTCCTCTATTGTAATCTCTCTCTCATTCTCATTTCCCATCACTGGCACCTCAACACCTGGAACAGCAATTATATATGCCTCCCTATTATCCTCAACATTCAGCAAACTTTCAAAATATTCCGCCCACCTTTTCCTTGCCTCCTCTCCTTTTAACAACCTTCCATTTCCATCTTTCACTGTCTCTTCAATTCTTGCGCCAGCCTTCCTTACTCTCTTCACTTCTTTCCAAAACTTCTTCTTATTCTCTTCATATGACTGACCCAATCCCTGACCCCACCTCAGGTCAGCTGCCCTCTTTGCCTCACGTACCTTGCGCTTTACTTCCACATTTTTCTCTCTATATTTTTCATACTTCTCTATACTATTACTCTGCAGCCATTCTTCAAAAGCCCTCATTTTCTCTTCCACTTTTACCTTCACTCCTTCATTCCACCATTCACTGCCCTTCCTCATGCTGCCTCCAACTACCTTCTTGCCTCATACATTACTTGCAATCCCAACAAAATTTTCTTTTACTAACTTCCACTCCTCCTCTAAATTACCAGTTTCTCTTACTCTCACCTCGTTATATGCCATTTTCAACCTTTCCTGATATTTACTTTTTATCCCCGGTTTTATTAGCTCTTCAACCCTCACTACCTCCCTTTTACATCCACCTACTCTATTCCCCCACTCTTTTGCTACAACTAATTTTCCTTCCACCAAAAAATGATCAGACATACTGTTAGCCATACCCCTAAACACGTGCACGTCTTTCAATCTTCCAAACATTCTTTTAGTTATCAACACATAATCCATTAATGCCCTTTCTACTACTCTTCCATTTGCCACTCTTACCCATGTATACTTATTTTTATCTTTCTTTTTAAAGAAGCTAGCACTTATTACCATCTCTTGTTCAACACACATATATACCAGTCTCTCACCACTCTCATTTTCACCTGGTACGCCATACTTCCCAATGACACCTTCTACCTCTCCAGCGCCCACTCTAGCATTTAAGTCACCCATGACAACTACATAATTCCTTCTACCCAGTCCTTCTACACACCTAGTTAATTCATTCCAGAACTCATTCCGCTCTTCTTCACTTTTCTCACTACCTGGCCCATACGCACTGACAAACGCCCAACATTCCCTACCCAACCTAACCCTTACCCACATTAACCTAGATGATATCTCCTTCCATTCCACTACTTTACCTGTCATCCATTCACTCAGCAATAACGCCACACCCCCTCTCTCTCTTCCCCTTTCAATCCCAGACACTCTACCAGACATTTCACCAAACATCACTTCACCCTTTCCTTTCATCTTTGTCTCACACAAGGCCAATACATCCATCCTTCTACCTCTAAACATACTTCCAATCTCACATCATATGTATATATATTATTATTTTATGTAGACATATATATATATATATATATATATATATATATATATATATATATAGATATATGTATATATATATATAAATATATATGTATATATATATATATATATATATATATATATATATATACATACATATATTTATATATATCTACATATAATAATAATAATAATAATAATAATAATAATAATAATAATAATAATAAAACCTCAAAATATAAGCTAATCAGACCTCAAAGAGCTATGGAAGGAAGAATGACGGAAAAACACTGAGACAGGATACGAGAGCAAACTAGAGTAAAGGATATTCTAACAACTTCTAAGGAAAAATAATGGACATGGGCAGGACATATAATGAGAAAGATAATACATGGACAGAATGGGTCCTAAAAATTGAAAAGGAATTGTGCAAATGAGGATACGACTATAAAATTTGACATATTTGTTATCCAAGTGATAAAAGCTAAATTTAGCTAATTGGCCATTTAAAAATCCGAGATGGGGGCCATCTTTCAAATTGGCCTCCAAATTGATCTCCTGAAATTTTATTAAATATATTGTCAGTTGTCCAGTTAACATGAACTCGATATGGATTCCTATGTTTTTAAGCCCACCGAACTAGATTTTAATGTTCATAAAACAGAATGACACATACCTTTAAAAAACTACTATTTATAAAGCAAAGTGACCTATGTTTCTTTAAAAATATTGTAGTTTTTTCAAGATAGTCATCAGATTTTCCGTTTTTTATTTCGTAAGCTTTGCACCACAAAGTTCAAATAATGCCATTGGTCCTCCAGCAATAGGTTGCCCAAGGCACCACCCACCCGTTTAGATACTACGGCCAGAGAGTTTTGGGGTCCTTTGACTGGCCAGACAGAATTACATTGGACCCTTTTCTCTGGTTACGGATCACTTTCCCTTTATCTACACATACACCAAATAATCTGGCATATTCTTTACAGATTCTCCTCTGTCCTTATACACCTGACATCACTGAGATTACCAAACAATGCTTCTTTACTCAATGGGTTAACCACTGCACTGTAATTGTTCAATGGCTACTTTCCACTCGGTAAGGTTAGAAGAGACTCTTTAGGTATGGTAAGCAGCTCTTCTAGGAGAAGGACACTCCAAAATCAGACCATTGTTCTCTAGTCATGGGTAGTGCCATAGCCTCTGTACCATGGTCTTCCACTGTCTTGGATAAGAGTTCTCTCTCTTGAGGGTACACTCGGGCACACTATTCTATCTAACTTCTATTTCTCTTGTTTTGTTATTTTTTATAATTTATATTCAAATATTAATTTAGATGTTGTTGCTGTTAAAATATTAAATTTTTCCTTGTTTCCTTTCCTCACTCAGATATTTTCACTGCTAGGGCCCCTGGGCTTATAGCATCCTGCTTTTCCAACTAGTGTAGTAGCTTAGCAAGTAATAATAATAATAATAATAATAATAATAATAATAATAATAATAATAATAATAATAATATAATATATAATATATAATATATACCATGTGCGAAAGAGTGCTGACTATAAGTACTTGTATCTTCCTCTGGAGTGGTTCTTAAAGCATGACCATACTATCGTGATGACCGACATGCAGACAGTATATCAGATAGCAATGGGTAGTGAGTATGAGGACTGATGACGCCAAAAGCATGAAAATGTAGGCAAGAATCTGGCGACACACAGTGATACCGAATAGAGTGTAGCCCACAATCCCTACTTGTTTAGCTGGCAAACACCAATTACCATAAATCAATATTTTTCCGTGCATAATAATATCTATACTCGGTCAAATTTACGAGGAAGGTTGAGGTATATCTAGAGGCAAAAACACACATTGCCATATTTCCGACTTCGAGATATACCTTCCCACCTTAATAAATTCTAGTAGTAATCTCCTTTAGAAGTCGATCACCTATCAAAAGATTATATCCTCTGATGGCCACAGTTTTTTATTTTTTTTACTATCACAATAGTAATTTTGTTATTATTGTTGGCAGATCACCATGCTCTCTAGTTTTAATATTATCAGTTTGCTTTCATTTTATCTATATATCTATCGTTTATTTCTTTTCCCTTATTTGTTTCCCTTCTTAGTAGGGTAGCCGCTTGACTGAGATTAATAATAATAATAATAATAATAATAATAATAATAATAATAATAATAATAATAATAATACAAGAGAATGTAATCAGTCATGCATCTAACATATTTTGAAATTAGTCTTTTGACATACACCAGGAACTTCTTTATTAATATAGATAACAACACAACAGTTTTAAGAGGATTCCTCATCAGAGGAATCAAGACTTATCACTGAAGAATCAATATATTTATCGATTACCACATCAATCTTTGCATCGTCCTCTTATAGTTTTTCGGCTTGTATTACGGCATTAGCTTAATTTCCTTTTGCCAACGAATGCAGTACTTCTTTCATAAGTACCCTTGAATTTACCATTTCGCTAAATGGGTCTTAACTTGTGCCCAAATATGCTTAATTGGGTTATATAAGTAATAGTATGAAGGCAGACGAATAATCTTGTGATCATTATTAACTGCAATTTCATCAATCACGTAAGCGTTATCAATATTTCAAGAGTATGCCTTGACCATTTCTACAAGTTGACATTTTAACATATTGTTGCCGGGTACTACTTTTTTTTTTCTTTTTTTTTGGATGAGTCATCATTTTATTTGTGCCTTGTTGTTTGATGCAATGGGAGTTTCATCTAATTTTACTGTATTATAGGATGCGTTTACCATTACAATTATGGAAGGTGGGAATATATTCGGTAGCAACTGTTTACGGAACCATAGCTCAAATACAACTCTGTTCATTTGATATTCATAGTAGTTTTTCTTAAATTGGTTGCCTCTGCTGTGAGGAAAATTTCTTTAGAAATATAAGTAACAAAACCGCCTTGCTGTCTTTTTAATGCAAAATATTTCGAAACATCATAAACAATTTCTTGTGTTTGACCAGTAAATACTGTTGCTCTGGATAGTGATGGATGACCTTCCATTCTGCCTGACATAAAGTTTATGATTCTTTTGTGTGTCGTCTTTGATTGACTCAATAATCTTTAGGACATCTCTGCTATAGCGTTTTTAATCACCTTCTCTCTCTCCCTCTCTCTCTCTCTCTCTCTCTCTCTCTCTCTCTCTCTCTCTCTCTCTCTCTACATCTGGGTGTAGCCGCTTAATGTCGCGTGTGGTTCCTGCTAGTACCTGTATGCAAGAGACACTTTCTGACGAAAACCGAGTAATGAATGGCCATCCCTGACCTGAGAAACTATATCAGAAAAGTGGCAACGTTTGTGCCGTTTCTTTATAGTACGACTGAATAATTTTACAAAACTACAACAGTTAAAAATGTATTGCTTTTCTATAATGTAAGTTTAACTTTTAAAGTAATTTTATTCATTATAACCATCGTATATAATCGTTTTTTCTCTTTATTTCCGTAACAAAAAATTGGAAATATGGCACGTCTGTTTTTGCCTATAAGTACATCTCGATTTCTTCTATTAACGTATTTTTTTGCGATTTGTATGGGGGTAAGCATGGTTGCCTTCTTTATGAAAGACTTTACTTTCACTTTGTTGTATACCGTATTCCCGATCGGCTGCCCTACCTGACATCGCTTAGACCCCGATGGCGTATATGTTCATGTGCTGTACCAGTCACCAGGGTCCTTCCTCCCAGCAGCGAGGAAACCTGCCTCGGCTAGGTCGACAGTTCAAGACGTGTGAGTTGTCTTATATTTTTAGAAGGCGTTGGAGTGGCTTTGTTTGTGTGTGTAATAGTCTGTAACGCCCATTTGCTTTAAGCAAACATATCTGTCGATTAAATTCATAATCCTGAGTTGCCTACACGGATAGCACAGTGTTCGTCTCTCTGACTGGTCACCTGCGGATATGACCTTCTTTGTAAATTTGACAGAGTATCGCAGGTAATCAAATCACAAAGAAAAGTGAATTCGGGTCACGCATCCCCTTACAGACAATGAGCTACCTTATTTCATAACACTTAATCATTTCAGCCAACGTTTTTTCTTTAAACATTTCTGTCAGTTAGAAAAAGACAATTATGATATTTCCATTTTTTCTAACTCATATCCTAACATAAGGGTACCTTCATAATAATCTTACTAAAAATTCACAGAAAATCGATTGATAATAACCTAAGTAACAAATAAAACCAATAGAGGTGGGGACCCACAATCGCACATCTTTACCAACAAGGAGAAAGCTAAAATAATACGTGAAATTGCTCAGCTGGCAATAGGAGAAATTGCTGGAGAATCCTAAATCATGAGCATGTGTGCAATATCATGTGAATATGCCTCGAATTAAATCATTTTTCAATGAGTACTTGAGCACTTATCATTCAGAAACGTTTATGTACAATTCAGAAACTTCCCTTGTCTATCATCTTTTATTTGTTATCTTGATAAAGTGTCACCATCATTGAGTATAGAAAGTTGACCAAAGCCACATAATTTGGTGCGGTGAATATCAACTGTCTAAAGTTTCTCGAGTTTCGTTCAAGCCAATCCACAGCCAGGTAGCTGTCGGTTCATGTATGCCCATCGTTACTTCTCTTCCCCAGGTTTGTGTGTTGTCGTTACCAGATCTGGTATCACTGTTTGCTGGTCTGGTATGCTTGATATTGTGGTCAGACCTTTACAGAAGTATGTAGTCAGTTCCCAACACTTCACTGTAATGGAGGGTACTGTTGTCCAACATATCTGCCATGTCTTAATTTTTTCTATCCCCCTTCCCCCCTATCTAGCAGGGATGCTTGTGTCTGGATTGGAGATGGTAGAAGAGCGCCAGATAATTCCAGCCTGATAGAATGCCTGTGTGCATTGCTGAAATTGAGTTGTATGACCTCTAGTGTTGTTTCTTCTACACTAGCAGCTGCCATTCATCTGTTTTACATTGGAACATGGAATCTATCAAACCTACAGAGGTTATGATCACCAATCAATGTTGGTTGCTGGCTGAGGTTAGTGAATGTATGAGAATCATCATCAAATACATTGCAAGTCTGCCATGCATATTTCTTCTCTTTCCCACAGAGGACAGATATATCACATCAAGTGAACTCTCTCTAGTCCTATTGCAGATACTACTTCATGGACTGGAATCCATCAAATCTTCCTTCTAGGCTATAGGTAATCCTCATTTTCTCAAGACCTATTTCCTGTAAGGATGGCACCATAACTGTTGTTATGACAAGCACATCCATGTCATTGGCATCTCTGGTGTCTGCAAATATTAGAGTGTCAGCTTCCTCATGACAACATGGGGACACTTCATCCTGAGTTTTTATTGTGTTGCTAATGCCATCTTCTACTTGTTGTCTCTGTTTCACAGATCTCTACAAGAAAGTGAAACAACTCAATATTGTTGCTTGCATCACAAAGGAAGCTTTGCCAATTAACTAGTGCCATACTTCTTCCTGTGACTTTTCTTCTTCTTGCTTGTCACCTTTCAAACTTCGTATTGGATTCCAGACTCGACTTCTTGCGTATATCAAAGACAACGTCCACAAACTCATATTTGGAGCCATAGTATTCCACTACTAGGGTGATGTCATCTTTAGCATAGTCATAAAATGTGTTTGAACTATGCGGAAGTAAGTCATTGATTAATGCTGATCCATCAATGATGATTGCCTCAGCCTTTAGTTCTATGTCTGGAATATTTACTTGTGCTTCAATAATCTTAACCATCGGTGATTTTTGACATATATGGAGCTTGCCACTGTCACAAAAAGATGGAGACTGCGACTGAATTTCATACTTGAAGAATTCTTGTAAATCCCATTACCTTTTCTGGCAGGAGATGAATAGTTGTGAGAATAACGGGCAGTCATCTTTGAGGACTTAGAAATTATCTCAGTCGGTTCTTGTGTGAAGAAAAGAATGGAAGTTTTGTTGGATGATAGAAAAGACTATTGCTTACTCTCTAGTCCTTCCCTGAACCATTTGAACTGTTCTTGGCCCAACCAGTTAAGTGTAGCTACCATTTCTGCTAGAGTTGGGTCTGCAATGTACTTCATATCTAGGACCAGTAGGTCGGCTGATTCCTCTACGTTATGGCAGAGAGTGACTTGACTTTTTCTAAATAAGTATTCTAGGCACTCAATGTCGGCTCATGGTGTCTACTTTGGTAGATGGTAACTTTCATAGCAGATATGGCTCGTACTGAGCTACTAGACCACTAAATTTGGGCACAGTGATCAAACACCTACAAAACACTGACTCAACCTATCATCTCAACTTCTTCTCTGTCTCGTTTTGATCACTGGGGTGAAGAACTCTCTTCTAGACTTGTGGACTACAAAGATCTCTTTGTGAAACTCATTGGTCACATCTAGATGCTGTTGAGGAAGTGACATTATATCACAGAGGTCAAGTGGGATCCATTTCACATTTTTTATATTATTCATAAAGAAGTTAATTCTAAAAGTGTTTAAAATTACAAGTTAAAACCGTCTCTAAAAGAATGGATCAAGGGAAGAAAGGTAAGCTGCACGTCTATCACCAGATTCCAGAACTGGAACTACAGGGTCACTTTCCTCTGTTGTTTACACCAATCCTCAAAGGTTCTATCTGATATGCCAGAAACTTCTCTGCAGTAATCATGGTATATCTTTTTCATAAGCTTATATAAGCTATATGTAGTGATCTATGGTGCTTGTCATGTCCTGGGGACACTGGAGGCAGACAAGTAAGACTTTTTTACCAAATGAGGCCACCTTTGCATTGACAATAGCAATGGCCCAGCCACTGCCCTGAAGTAATATTCCCATCGATCTCAGTGACCCATTTCTATATGAAGTCCACCGAACATGATAAAAATCTTGTCATGTTCATACTCACGCCAGAGCATACAATAGCTGGCCAGCAGCAATGACAAGTATCTTTCCTCGGTTTATGAAAGCTGCTGTATCATGGACTTCCGCAGTGGCATGCTTCATTGTTGCAACATAGTGAAGTTAGACTGTCAAAGGTATCATTGTTGAAATGCTTACTTAAAATGGCTTGCTCAACTTTTGGATTACATGGTGGGCTGACTATAAAATGTTGACTGCATCAGCAATTTCCATAGCGAGAAAGACTTCCTGCAATCAAGAATAATTCAAGTATGACAAGATCAACTGCTTTGCTGGTAAGGATTGACTTGCTACTGAAGGAGGAAAGGGTTTTTCATAATGTATGCTGGTCGAATATTGGTATATGCTTTTCGAAGCTCTAGAGCTTTCTCAACTTTAATTGCTAAATTCTCTCAACTATCAATCTCCTGCCGGAACAGGCAATGTGATTTACAAAAATTATTCAAGCAAGAGAATCAGTCACATCGGTATCAGAAATCACAGATCGTTGAAATTATTGAAGCGTAGATGGACATTCTAGATGGAGAATCAAAGGAAGATGCGATCATCAATCATTACCAGCATTATTATTATTATTATTATTATTATTATTATTATTATTATTATTATTATTATTATTATTATTATTATTATTATTATTATTATTATTATAGCTAGCTCAGCTGCAATGCTTGTTGGAAAAGCAGGATGCTATAAGCCAAAGGGCTCCAACAGAAAAACCAGTGATAAAAGGAAATAAATAAATAACTACCAGAGGAGTAATGAATAATGAATATAACAAATCTTACGATCAATAATAAAGTTAAATTGACCTGTCACATAATATATATATATATATATATATATATATATATATATATATATATATATATATATGTATATATACTGTATATATACATACATATATATATATATATATATATATATATATATATATATATATATATATATATATATATATATATATATATATATATAAATTTTTTAAGATGGACGTATGTTAGTCTGTGAGACATAAAGACATTCGTTGCAAGTTTGAACTTCTGAACTTCCACAATCTGGTCACAGTTGGAATAAAACTTGTAGAATGCAGTGTAGTATGGAGACGGCACAAATACTAGAATTAACAACATACCTAGTATTACGTACAGAATAAAAAAGTTGGTAGACTATGAGTTAGAAGAGCAGACAAGATAAAATTACTTAAAACACGGCAAAATAAAAGAATAAAATAATCTCTTCAGAATAGATTGAGCACCAAAAATCTTAAAAGACTCTCTCAATACTCAAATTTTTTGTGGCATTGTAACAAAAATAAACCATAAGTTTTTCTAAAAAGTAAATTTGCAATAAAAAATCCTTCCTAAAATTTTAAAGTCGTCAAATAGTTAAAGAAACAGTATCAATGCAGAGATCTACATGTTAAAGATGAGCGTCCTTGACATCCTTATAATCATAATTCAAGTTCTCTTAGTGTTCAACTTCATGCCCCATAATTTGCACCATAAAATAATTTTAGCTAGATCTCTATTAAGAGATTCAGCAACCGCAAATCTACATTAAGGATATGGAACTGAGGCTAAGAGAGGAGCCTCATCAGCATATGCATTGAACTCGCTTTCTAGTAGGAAAAGTAATGGGACAGGAACACTACCCTAAGGAACACCAGATATTACATTTATATATTCACTATGGTACCCTTCAACAACTACTCTGTACAATTTATTACTTAAAAATTCGATAATGATGCTAAGAGAAGACCCTTCCACCATTAAATGCCTAAGTTTGAAAACAGGGGCCTCATGATAAAAACGGTTGGAGGCAGCACTAAAATCAATGACAATCATACCAAATTCCTGACCACTATCATGGATTCCTGTACAGCTTTGGAAATAGTAAAAATGATTACCTTCAGCATACACATTAAAATGTTTTGCTAAAAGACTTTCAAAAATCTTAGAAAATAAGGGAGGGATGAAAATTGGGTGGACTAGAGCTACCACAAACACATTTCCCTAATGGAGTAACATTACAAATTCTCCAATAAATATAAAATTAACCTCTTTTTGCTAACTTGCATAAAATAACAGACACCTTAAGCGCTCAGAGACAAGTGGTCTTTAAAAACAAATAAAGAAAATTACCATTTGTGTATACACATCCAAAGGGATCAAGGAGCACCAAGAGTGTTTTAATTTCACAGGATAGAAAAGTTAAACAATTAAGTTTAGCCTCAGGAAAACAGGAATAAGGAAGATCTAGTTTTTCATTACTCTGCTTTCCGCGAAACACATCAGCCAAAAGTATTACCTTTTCCCTTGGACAGTGACATAGCCATCTGGCTTGAGTAAAAGAGCAACTCTAAAGTCAACACCAAAGAATAGAGATTTAAGACTAGCCCACCACTGATGTTCCTGGGTTTTACCACAAAGAGTTTCTTTTATGGTTTAATTGCATTCCTTTTCAGTTGAATCATAAACTCTGTGAACAACAGCTCTTATCTGAGCATAGTTATTCAAAGTCATATCTAATCTGTATTTCAAGTCAAATCTAATCTATTACCCATCCAAGCATGATAGGCTTCATGCTTCTCCTAGTAAGTATGTCTACAATCATCGTTGAACCAACGTTCATCTTTTGCTCAATAGTTTAACACAAGAGAAGGGATACACCTATCAATTAAGTTGACTAGATTCTCATTCAAGAGATCAGCAGACTCAACACTTTAATAAAATTCTGACTAGTTAAAATGCAAAAGATCAATATAAATGTCATTACAGTATGTTAGAGATTTTTTATGGATCTTTTATGAGTAAGACGCATCAAGGACAAACTGTTCAGTCTCAATTACTAGTAAAAGGAATGAATGATATGACTTCCTAACTGGAAAACCAATCATGCTTGTTATAACACTAGGGAAGTCAGTGTATGCTAGGCATGAGCAGTTGCGAGACCTGTGAGTAGCTTCACTTATGATTTGCTCACAGCCTACTTCAGAAGCAAAGTCCAAGGCTCTGAAGCATGGTGATTAGTAGGTGAAACACAATTTAATCATTCTCTATAGTAGGTGTTGAAATTATAAACAAGAACAAGAGAGGCCAATGTGCTAATGTCCTTGACAGGTGAACGCCAGACTGGGGTACGAGTCCCGCTCAAACTCGTTAGTTTCTCTGGTCACTGTAATCTCACCATCCTTGTGAGCTAAGAATGGGAGGTTTGGGCGATCCTATAAGTATATCTGCTGAGTCATCAACAGCCATTGCCAGGCCCTCCTTGGCCCTAGCTTGGGTGGAGAGGGGGCTTGGTCGCTGATCATATATACATGTATAGTCAGTCTCTAGGGCATTTTCCTGCTTGATAGGGCAATGTCACTGCCCCTTGCCTCTGCCATTCATGAGTGACCTTTAACCCTTTTACACAAAATCCTCAGTCTGGATTCAGAAAGATCGAACATAAATAAATGTAGTTATGTCTACCCAAAACTTTTATCATTGCTTTGATGTTAGAAAAGAGACACACTTTTACCATATAACTGTGTTTCAGATATTGTAAATAGCTTTTGCAACACTGAATGACAGAATACTCCGTCTTCTGTATACTGTGCAACAACTTATTCCCTCACCTGTGCTGATATTCCTAGGATACTGTCAGATGTTATGCTGAGCCCATTCTCAAGGAGCATTTATATGATTTGAATCTTACTCAACTTGGTAAATACATATGGGTCCATGTAGACTGCAAAAGATGTTTCACAATCCTAGAAATGCTTGTAGACATCGGCTCCTTCCCTCTATTTCACAAAGCAGTGGCACTGTAGAAGTTCAGATTTTAATGCTCCATGCTAGATTTTTTACTTGATGTTTGGACATTGTGCAATCATGCACACAATTTGCTACAGTGATGATGGTACCGCCCTTTGTAGGTGTTTTCTGAAAGATGCTACCGAGATTTTGCTTATGATGGACCAAGTCTCATCTTATTATATCAGCATCTTTCACTATATGAATAGCTTCATTGTGCTTGAGTGCTTATAAGATGATTATACTTACATCATTTTCCAAACCCAGTAAAACTTCTCACCCTTAGTGACGAGCTTGCAGCTCAGAAATATGATCTATTAACTGGTCCTTTAGTTGAGTAGAATGAGTATCAACCAATTCAACAGCAAACTGTTTCAGCCTGTGTTTGTAAAGCATGGTTAAGTGAGCAAGCAGGAAAATTAGTGGATTTCTACTATGACTGGTATTTTTCTTCTCACTAATATAGGTGACTAGTTCGGAGAAAGCAGTTGGATATGCTTCCTTATAGTACTCATTTGATTTCTCTTGCCTCTACACCTGCTCGAGTACTGCACCAATAGCGACGTCGCTGGCATCGGTGGAGAAAAGGAGAGGGGCATGTGGGATAGGAAAAGTCAGAGCCGCAGCAGTTGATAGGGCCTTCTTTGCATTGCAGAAGGCTGCTTCTTGAAGGGGACCCCACTTCAGGTCCTTTGGCTTGCCCTTGAGGGAGGCGTAGAGGGGCGCAATCGTGGCGGCAATGGCTGGCAGTAAACGGTGATAATAGTTTATGATGCCCAAGAATTCCTGCAGAGCTTTGACGGTCAAGGACGCGGGGAAGTTCTGAACGGCTGCTACCTTCTCAGGGAGGGGATGGACTCCTTCAGGAGTGATGCGGTGCCCTAAGAACGACATTTGTTGGCGCCAAACACTTGTTGTACCGGACTACAAGGCCGTTTTGTTGCAGGCGGTCGAGCACGATGCGCAGGTGACGGAGGTGTTCCTCTTTTGAGGAAGAGAACCCAAGTATGTCGTCCACATAACATACACAGAAAGGGTGGTCCCCTAAGATGCCATCCATGAGACGTTGAAACGTGGCCCCAGCATTACGAAGGCCAAAACAGGCGTAATTGAAGGTATATATACCAAACGGAGTGGTGATAGCAGTCTTGGGGATGTCATCTGGGTTCATAGGCACCTGATAATACCCCTTCAGGAGGTCGAGCGTAGAGAAAACCTTCACTTTGTGCAGGTAGGAGGTCACGTCGGCGATGTTTGGGAGGGGGTAGTGATCTGGTTCTGTTTGCATGTTCAGGCGCCTGTAATCCCCGCACGGACGGACGGAGCCGTCTTTCTTCAGAACGATGTGTAAGGGTGACGACCATGGGCTGGAGGCCTTTTGGCAAAGGCCCATTTCCTCCATTTCGGGGAACGTCTGTTTGGCGGCTGCCAATCGTTCCGGTGCCAGACGTCTGAATTTTGCGAAGACTGGGGGTCCCGTCGTCTTGATATGGTGATAAATACCGTGCTTGGCAGGAACCGTGGGCGTTTGGCGAAGTTCTGGACGGAAAACTTCCGGGTAGGACGTGAGGAGGTGGGCGTAGGCATCCGTGGGTGCGCTAATGTGGAGAGCGAGGTTAGAGGGGGCGGGTTGAAGAGGTGTCAACGAGTATGAGTCTGCGTTGACCAATCGTCGGTTGGCAACATCGACCAGAAGGTGGGAATGAGAGAGGAAATCCGCACCGAGGATTGGCAATGTGACGTCAGCAACGAGAAACTTCCAATTGAATTTACCGTTTCCGAACGATAATTTGAGGTTCTCGTAACTGTAGGTGGGTATCGCAGATCCGTTGGCAGCTACCAAGCGGACGTCGGCCGATGTAGACAGACTACGTCGTGCCTTGAAGAGTTTCCTTGGCAGAAGAGAACGACAAGCACCCGTGTCTACCAAAAATCGCACGCCCGTTCCTGCATCATGTAAAAAGACAAGATTAGAAACATGGGAGGCCACTGCCACGAGCGATGGCCTAATTACACGTTTTTTGGCCACTGACAATTCTCGGCACATTTCTTCGCGGTTGCCCCGAATCTGAAGTGGTAGTAGCAAAACTGCGGCGGATGGGAGGTAGTAAGTGGCTGTAGAAGTCGTTTGTTGGGGCGCGAGCGATTGGTGGGTGGTGGGCGGCTTTGTCGCTGCTTCGGCACGTCACGGGGTAGGCGTGTATGTCCTATGGCATTCATGTCAGCTTCGGTTGACGTTAAATAGGCATCCTCTTCGTCAGGGGTGGAGGCGTTGATGAAGGTTTTGAAGTGGCTGTCCATAAGGGCGTCAGCTTTGGTCATCAAGTCCTTTGTGGGTAAACTATCGACATCGGGTATGGCAGCGCGTATAGGTCCGGGTAAACGGCGTATCCAAAGGGCACGAAGTAGGTCCACCTCACGAGGAGAGCTGTCTGCGGCAGGTTGAAGGCGAGCGATACTGGTCATTTCCCCGAGGGCAAGCGAAGCCCCTTGGTCCCCCAACGGTTGTTGTGGGAGCTGAAAAGCTTTGCTATACAGGCGGCTGGCGACGGCGAGTACTGCTGCAGAAGGTATGTTTTGAGGGCTTCATACGCTATTGGGGTGTCTCCTTGTTCACAAAGCCAGTCGGATATTTCCGGGAAGGTGTCCTCAGGTATTGCCGCGAGAACATAATCTGCTTTGGTGGTTGAGCGAGTCACGCCCTTGATGCGAAACTGGACTTCTGCGCGCTGAAACCAAGCAAACGCCTCTCCGCTGGCGAATGATGAAAGTTTCAATGGGGCAGCCGCAGCGCCAACTTTTGTAGAGTCTGCCATAGTACCAACGAGGGAGGGGTGAGGGGGGTGGGGGTGGAAGGCGGTGGGAGCTAGTCGACTTCCGGGGTCACCAATGGGACGGCCAAGAGAAGGTTGTGATCTCAAAGGCAGTATGAAAGCATACAAAACCTTTATATACAAAACCTCAAGGCAACAGGAAATTACATGTTTGAGTGACAGACAATGTTACATAGGAGAAACGCAGACATGTTCATTCTAGTTCTTTTTAGTGCGAGGGAAGAGCGAAGATACAAGCATAATATATACAAAATGAATTATGTACGATCGTGTGACACACGGTTGGTACACTATACAATAGGGATATAAGCAGTAACTTTGTTAAAAGAAATAATGAAACACATTAGCCGGTACCAAAAGTAACAGAAGTAGAAGTAAAGAAAACATTTAAAGGCATGAAAAGAGGCAAAATAGCTGGAGAAGATAGCCTTACAATTGATTTAATAATAGATGGAAGAAATTTCATAGGAGTAAAACTCACTGAATTTTACACAAAATGTCTGCAAGAATGCTCTATACCAACAGCTTGAAAAATCTTCATCATCATACTAATTCAAAAAAGGGAGTAACAAAATCCCTGGAAAGTGCCCCCCGCCCCCCATACGGTTTTTTTTTTTTTTTTTTTTTAGTAATATATAATATATTTATAAAAATCATATTAGGCTGAATAGAGAGACAGTTAGAGTTTAATCAAACAATAAACCAGGCAGGTTTCACTATTGAGTATTCAATAACTGACCATGTCCATATAATTAACCCGCTAATGGAAAAATCAACAGAGTATGACAAACAACTAAGTATGGCATTAATAAACTATGAGAAAACTTATTATTCTATTTAACATCAACAAGACAAGAAATGGAAGAATCTTATGTTAAAACACTTTTAGATATCTACATGCAATGTACAACAATCCTAAACCATATAAAGATAGTGAGAGAGTTCCAATTAAGAAAGGAGTTAGATAGTGAGGCTCCATAGTTCTACTTTGTAAATCAAGGGAGAAACCGCAAACAATGATAGAAGATTTAAAGAAAAAGTCGAAATGTTAGACCCAAAATAAATATGAGTAAAACTAATATATTGCTCAAGGAAAAGGCGAAGAGACTGGTAAGGGTTAAGGGCAAAACTCAAGAAGTAGCTAATATATATACATACTTAGGATAGACAATATGTTTTCCCCAGGACATGACACGGAAATTAAAGGAAGGGTAAGCATGGGTTGAGAGGCTTTTAGTAAATAAAATTAGATTATGAAAATTAAAATGCCACGTTCTCTAAAAAGAAAAATATTTATTCCGATGAACTTACCAAAACCGACTATTGCATGAAAAACTTAGATACTTACTAAAGCCTTAAAACATAAGTTAGTTACAACTTAAAGAGCTGTGGAAAGAATAATGATGGGAGTAACACTAAGAGACAGAAAACGAGCAACATGGATATGTGAGCAAACTAAACTAGAGGATATTTCAGCAACATG
>NC_090761.1:1320559-1328059 GCF_036898095.1 Palaemon carinicauda
GTGAAGAAAAAAAGTAACCTTTGACGTAGATGATACGATCAATTCGTGAATCATGAAGTCTAAACCTTCCCATGAGCTTCTCAGTTCATAAAGATGATATACGGCGAATAATAACGATTTCAATTGAGGTTAACTACATTCTTGGAGTTTTTGTAAGACATGGGGATTTTGATATTTCTAGCTGTCAAAGGTATTCCAAATAAGAAGCCCAGTGCATGGTCCATCATCATTTCCTTTAAATGAAAAACTATTTTCCATAGCTTGTTGCGAAGCATTTTCCCGGAACAGCGCCCCCTCCACCCCCCCCCCCCCCACCCAAAAAAAAATGGTAAATCAACACACGTGCCAGTGCATGTGATTAATTGAGTGCGCTCCCAGTGTTGGGGCTTTACCTTGGAACATAATTCACTACGAAGAATATCTAGTAGAAATCTAAAAACATAATTCATCTTTAATGGTGCTAGGACGATTAACAATCAATAGGGAGAGAGAAATTAAAAGAAAAGAAAACCTGGCAGTCGGATGGAAAGAAAAGTCCCCAAATACTATATATCGATGTTATATATTCTTGAAAAGTCTCATCAGTCGTGACATATTTTTAAGTATTTTTTATATAGATTATCTTTATACGAACTTTTGGCTTATCGGATATCAAGTGTTGTTAACAATGGATTATCTACTAAAATAAACAAAACTTTAAGATGTAATTTATGAGTACTTGACATCACAAATGATCAGAACATTTTTAGAGATTATGATATAATCATAAGTACAGGAGTTTTCAGACTTGATGTTTCTGTCTAAAAATTAGTATTTATTACTAGTGAAAGTTTCATGTGCAAACTCACACTAATAGATACACAAAGACTTGGACACATCGTATTCTCGGTTTTCACAAAAAATAAAATTTTTAGCATACTATAATACATTTTAAAGTACAGTATATTACATTGAGGTACCAAAATCTTGATTATACAGTGAAGGCAAATAGTATTGAGTCGTAACTGTCTTCCATGTTAATTATGGAAATAGTTGTATCTTTACAAAATATTGGAAATGTGATTAGAGTATTGGACATTTGGAGCGTTGTTTGGGGAAAAAGAAAATAATTGAAATGCCATGCAATTGGAGTTTTTGATATTTCAATCCGGAAATGCTTAAAAGATATAAACCCCTAGTGGTTTAAGGGGGTGCCTCTTTCTCATTGTGGCAAGGCGATTAGATATACTCGATAGAGAACTTTATTGGGAACAATTTTCTTTCATAAGGTTCTTTTATGTCTTTTTAATTACTTAATATAGATTTAGGATATTTTACTATGTTATACTTCAATAATAGTGTGCCAAACGAGACAATTTCATACCTTTGAGGTTTTAGATGAAAAAAAAAATAAGTGGTTGAATGTTTTCACTGACAAAAATAATAAATATTATTTACCATTTAATGTTGAACCACATGGCAGATTTTTAAACTTCCCTAACATTGTAGTATACAAGGTAACATTAACAAATGAAGTCAAATATTGATTTCAACAGACTTCAGATTATCACAAAATCCACAGATATTTGGCGCATAAATTAAGTAAGATTAGAAAATTGGTTAAAAGAACAATAGCGTAATTAGATAGCCCACAGATTATTCTTGTAAAGTATTAGGTTAGAGTTAGACAAGCCCATATTTTTTTCTCACCACTCTAATGCTTTCAAGAACTACAAATTATATTATTCCCTCTAAAAAACTTATGTTAAAGGTTGCAAACATTGAATAACTCTGTAAACCCACAAGAGTCAAAAGTTGAAGTGTCGTTAAAATATAGAATAAATTTAGAAAACACAAATTCTCATACTCCTTGGTCATAAATGCACGCAGATTGTAATAATTTTCTAAACTTCAAACAGTTGCAGATTACCCAATAGGCTAACTAGGCTGACTCCTAAGGTGCCCAAGCCTTGGACGCCCTAGGCCCCAAACTAGCGATAATATAAAAAAATAAAAAAAATGAATAATCACAAAAGATTAATATTCCGGATTTTGAAGCGAAGCGAAAAACCTATTTTTGGGTGAGGTAGCCATGTCGTCCTGATGGAAGTTCCTTCATTAGTAGCTTCCTAGGTTATATTTGACTACAGTGATATATCCCAGAGAATTTACCAAAGGTATCCAGAATTCTAACTCCTGGAGCAAATATCCCTTAAAATTGGATATCGCGTAATCAGAGGACGTATTCTTGACACGTCTCATAGCTATCTACACCCCTAATAGCGTTTCCGCATCGAGGGGGAAAAAGTGGCAAGAATATAGGAGAGTCGTTGAAGAGACAACGATCTCGACACTCCTACTGTACTGTAAATAGTGCGCCGAATCGCCACCGCGAGGCGCCACTAAGCCATTCCTTGTAGCTTTGTAGGTGTTCCAGATACAGTACCATAGGGAGGGATTCATTATCCTTTTGTCAAAAAGAGGGTGGGTCCATCAGGACGACAAGGCTACCTCACCCAAGAATAGATTTTTCGCTTCGCTTCAAAATCCGTTTTTTGGGCTCGGGCCATGTCGTCCTGATGGAAGTTTACCAGAGCATTAATGTATCTGTGGATTTTCAATAGTGCTGTTATCTCGAGAAAAATATTTCCTATTTGGTCTTCTAGACCTAGACACACTTGATGTTACCGTTATACATCAATTAACTGATCATAAACTATGTCAGCTCTTTCTGCCCCCTACAGGGAAGAGTCTGGGTAGACTCTAGGAAAAAACCCGAAGACTGTGAGTTCAAGGAACAATCTAGCGAACAGTTTGTATATTAGTGTCATCATATACATAAAGTATAGTTTGTACTTAGATGGTATATCTCTCTATAGGTTACTGATACCTCCCAAGTCTGGCTGAAAAGAGACAGATAGGTTTATATACGTGTAGGAAACCTTAGTTCAGTAAAATAAACAGTTTAGTACAATCAGCTCTTACCTGTTTACTTGGAACAGTCTTAACCTTAGTTCCCCAATATTTTCTTAAATATTAAAAGAATCAAGGATGCTCTGACTTTATTCTTAATCTAGAATGTTTGAGGAGAAAGAGACGCAAAGATTCCTTCTATTGTTTATTACAAAAATAGAAATTATGGTTGTATTCAATTACATCTTATGCAGAACAATGCTGCATAAAAGCATAAATAGTAATAACAGAATTAAAATAAGTTTCACCTGAAAGGAAAACATTAGCCACTCTAAGGGAAATATAAAATTTCACTATGTATTCTGTTGTTACTAGGAACACTGTGCATATAAGTATGCCTGGCACTTGTGTCAGTTTATTATGCTTAATGTCACCTGTGTAGAGAGAACAGTCTATAGTGTTATCACTAAACACAATACTCAACATGATATGTCTTACGAGTCTATCATGTACACCCTTCACTAAAAGTCCCAATTAGTGCACTGTTCTTCGCAGTAATCAAGCGGCAGGTTTTATAACACTGCCTGCCGCCACCACATGAAATTTTATTTCCTGTAATTGCTTCGCATAGTGTTTGAAGAAAAACTCTGGATGACTTCCATCCAGTATAAGCTCGAAGGCTTTCAAACGACATCATCTGAAAGAAATTCAGAGACGAGGCAACTTTTCTCGGATCATGACCTGCAGGTGTACTGTCTGGATCCGTTCTGTGTATAAAATAGGTGATTTTCGCCTATTTTATGTCTTAGTCTAAAGTTCTACGAAGATAGACCTTTAGGCATTCCACTGGGCAGAGGGATGCTTCTTCCTTCAGAGGGCAGATTCTCTAGGGACCCTATCTCTTAGTGGGCAGCTCGTTCTTGGCAAGAAACGTCGGGTCCGAAATGAGGTTCAGTTCTCCGGAGTCTGTGAACTGAATGTGGCCATCATCCCTCGAGAGGGCCACTATTTCGCTAACTCTGGCTCCTGAGGCTAGTGCAAATGAGAATATCACCTTTTGAGTTAAGTCTTTCAGCAAGCAATCCTCATTGTTCAGAGTTGATGCTAAGTGAAGAACCCTTTCCAAAGACCATGAAATGGGCTTTGGAGGAGCTGTGGGCCGAAGTTTAGCGCAGGCTTATGGAATCTTGTAGAAGATTTCATTAGAAAAGTCTACCTGGAAGGCTTATAGTATTGGTCTGGCTACGGCAGATTTACATGTAGTAATCGTGTTGGCTGCTAAACCTTGTTCATGAAAATAGATGAAGAAGGACAAGCAGAAATCCGTAGAAATCTCCTTAGGTCTCTTCGCCTTGACAAAGGCCACCCATTTCTTCCAGGAAGACTCCTATTGTCTTCTTGTAGACTTTGACTTGCATTCTTCTAAGAAGTTAATACTGTCCCTAGAAATCCCGAACCGTTTCTTGACCGCTAGGGTGAGAAAATCATGAGATGAAGGCTCTGGGTTTTCTCTGATGAAGCTGAGACAGTCAATTTCTGCACTTGCCGAGTCAGAACTGGGTCCGGCAACGGGATCAGCTTCAGGCGTAGTTCCGTTATCAAAGGGAACCAAACACTGTTGGGCCATTTGTGGGCCACTATTGCTGCTATCCCTCGAAAGGATCTCAGTTTGTCGAGGACTTTCAGCAGAAGGTTGATTGGAGGGAACAGGTAGATCTTGGACCACCTGTTCCAATCTATGGACATTGCGTCTGTCGCGTCCGCTAGAGGATCCTCGTACGGGGCTACATACCGGGGTAGCTTCTTGTTGTCGCTCGTTGTGGAGAGATCTATCTGCAGTCCTGGGACTTTGCGTAATATGAAGGAGAATTATTTTGCATCTAGGGACCATTCTGACTCTATCAGGTTGACCCTGGATAGAGCGTCCGCTGTCACATTGCGGAACCCTTGAAGGTGGACTGCTGACAAGTGCCATCTCTTCTTCTTCGCTAGATGGAGGATGTCCAGTATCACTTGATTTATGTGAGGCGATTTCGAGCCTTGTCGATTTAGGCATCTCATTACCTCTTCGCTGTCTAGAACCAGACGGATGTGAATTGAGCAGCGAAGTTCCAGTTTCTTCGGGAGAGAAGAACCGCCATGGCTCTAGAAAATTGATGTGGAAGGTCTTGAAGAGGGGAGACCCGGTTCCCTGGACTCTCCGATGATGAGAGTGACCTTCCCACCCCTCTTTTGAGGCGTCCGTGTGAACGGTGACTGCCGGTGGAGGTGGTTTCAGAGGTGCCTTGCTCTTCAGGTTCTTGGCTTCCGACCATGGTTTAAGTAGTGATCGCAGACGATTTAGAATCGGTCTTTGTAGATCTCTTCGAGCGTTTGATGAGTAGTTTCTCCAAACTCCTGATGCATCTTTTAATTGAGCTTTCAATATTGGATCTGTCACTGAGGCAAACTGGAGGGACCCCAACACTCTCTCCTGTTGCCTTCTTGATATCCTGTCGGATTGAAGAAGTCTCTTGACAGATCCTGCTATCTCTTTATTCTTCTTTGATGGAATGGAAAGGCAGTGTTACTGTAAATCCCAGTGGACGCCGAGCCACTGGAACTTTTGAGCTGGAGATAGACAAGACTTTTTGAAGTTGATCTTGAATCCTAAGTGTTCCAGGAACTGGATCACTTGCTTGGAGGCTTGCCTGCACTCTTCCTCGGATGCTGCCCACACCAGCCAGTCGTCCAGGTAGGCTACTACCTGGATCCCCTTTAGGCGTAGTTGATGAATGACTGCATTCGCAAGCTTGGTGAATACCCTTGGGGCTATGTTTAGACCGAAGGGCATGGCTCTGAAAACGTACTTTCCTTTCTGTAGTTTGAACCCTAGGTAGGGGGAAACTTGACGGTTGATTGGAACATGCCAGTACGCATTCGTCATGTCTATGGAGACTGTGTATACCCGTTTGGGCAAAAGGGTCCTTATGTGTTGAAGCGTCAGCATTCTGAATTTGTGGTTCAATATGAACTTGTTGAGTGGTGATAAATCCAGAATGACTCTGAGCTTTTCCGAATCCTTCTTCAGAACACAAAATAGCCTTCCTTGGAATCTGATGGACTTTGCCTTCCGTATGACTCTTTTGTTCAGGAGTTCCTGAACATATTCTTCCAGAATGGGGGTTGAGTGCTGGAAGAATTGAGGAAAGTTTGATGGAGTTGAGCTCCAACTCTACCCTAGTCCATTCTTGATTAGGCTGTGGGCCCAGGGATCGAAGGTCCAACGATCCCGGAAGAGGAGAAGTCTCCCTCCTACCGGTAGCATCTCACTTGGAGTGCTGGTTGGAGGACTTGCCTCCTTGGCCACGTCCACCTTTGTTACCCCTACTTCTGAAGGGGCGTCTAGAGGACCCTCGAAAGGAACCTCGAGACTTTGGCCTAAAAGTCGTCGATTGGCTTTCAAAGACTGGGGTGAACACCGGCGATTGGGTCGCCAGTGTTTGGGGCACCAGTTGGAAGGTGGTGGTTGGATGTGCCACCGTCTGGGGCACCGTGGCCACGGGAAGCTGTTGCGGTTTTCTAGGCCGAGAATGCACTCTTGGTCATTTTGATTTATTCTTCGGCTGGAGACCCTCGTCAGCGGAAGATTTTCTTTTTGAGGACAAGCCCCACTTGGAGAGGAGATTCCTGTTCTCCGTAGCGGCTTTGTCAATGACCTCTTTGACCACTTCGCTTGGGAAGAGGTCTTTTTCCCAGATATTGGAGGCTATGAGCTTCCTTGGTTCGTGTCTCACCGCAGCCGAGGCGAACACGAACTCTCTACAAGTTCTTCGGGCTTTGATAAAGTTGTACAAGTCCTTGGTGACTGTCGCCAAATAAGATTTGGCGAAGACCATGTACATATCTGGGGTGTCCGGGATGCTTACCATAGTCTCTAAGCCAGTCTGCAGAGACATGGAAGCAGCAAGACGTTCTTTAGTCTCTTGTTCCATGCGCAGGAGAGACTCTGACAGCTTCGGGAGGTTTTTGCCGAACTGTCGTCCAGCAATATCTGCCTCCAGCTTCCCAACTGTGAAGGTGTTATGAACATCCTTCCAGTGTTTATCATCTGATGGAAAAGCAAGGGAAAAGGGTCTACACTCCTCCAGTGTAGGGCAAGGTTTCCCTGCTTCAACTGCCTTTAAGGCTGCCTTAAACCCTTTGTCCATAAAGGGGAATGCACGTTTGTGGTCAGCAATAAAGGAAGGGTGCTTTTTGCTGAGAGCCGGCACCTTGGAACTAGTAAAGGCCCTCTCTTTCAAGGTGGTTGTATATAAGGCCTGAGCCTTAGAGAGTTCGAGGACAATCGTCTTCTTCGGCTCTGTTTCCTACTTGGATGCAGGTTCCATCCTTAGATGGACATAGCAGTCTGGGTAGGCCCCTTTGCTAGGCCAAAACTCAATTTCCTCTACTGGGACAATGCCCAGTTTCTCCGAGAGAAAGATCTTCCCCCCGACATTGGCATATGCTCTGCATATCTCCAAGGGTTAACGTCAGACAAAGCGGGGAGATCCTTGACGTTTAGCTTCTTCAGGGCTAGACGTGTTGTAACTAGCTGATGCATTTCCGTCCGAAGAGAAGCTTCTT
>NC_090761.1:1333059-1350559 GCF_036898095.1 Palaemon carinicauda
TATATATATATATATATATATATATATATATATATATATGTATATATATATATATATATATATATATATATATATATATATATATACATATATATATATATATATATATATATATATATATATATGTATATATATATTTGTGGGAGGGTGTGTGTGTGTGCGTGTGTATAATGATGTGTGTGTGCTTATGTCTGCGTATGTGGGACTTCAGAAATTATGAAAGCTCTTATGTGATAAGCATAAAATATGTATTATAGCTAAAAAGAGAAAGTAAAAAGACTTGTTCGAGTTAGTACTTTCACCTTAATAGCGATACCGACGGTCACCTAGCAATACCAAGATTCCTCAAATTGCATGGTTTTTTTTTCTGTTTAGTTATGCAATGAGAAGCCTTACTGGAGGGCAATAAGAACTGTTACAGGAAGGCAATAAGAAGCTTTGCAGGAAGGCCATAAGGAGCCTTGTAGGAAGGCAATAAGAAGCCTTGCAAGAAGGCAATATGAAGCCTTGCAGGAAGGCAATAAGAAGCTTTGGGGAATGCAATAAGAAGCCTTGCAAGAAAGTAATAAGAACTTTAGCAGGAAGGCAATAAGAAGCTTTGTGGAAGGCAATAAAAAGCTTTGTTGAAGGCAATAAGAACCCTTGTAAGAAAGCAATAAGAACTTTAGCAGGAAGGCAATAAGAAGCCTTGCAGGAAAGTAATAAGAAGCCTTGCAGGAAGGAAACAAGAAGCTTTGCAGGAAGGCACTAAGAAGCCTTGCAGGATGGAAATAGCAAGCCTTGCAGGAAGGCAATAAGAAGCTCTGCAGGAAAGCAATAAGAAGCCTTGCAGGAAGGCAATAAGAAGGTTTGTAGGAAGGCACCAAGAAACCTTGCAGGATGGCAATAGGAAGCCTTACAGGAAGGCAATAAGAAGCCTTACAGGAAGGCAATGAAAAGCTTTGCAGGAAGGCAAAAAGAAGCCTTGTAGGAACGCAAGAAGAGGCCTTGCAGATTAGCAGTTGAGTTCCGACTTCTTTTATGGCTTCTGGTGGCATGGTTGGAATCGACCTGGCCTTTCATTAGAAGGGTCTAGGGTTCGATCCCAAGTATGAGGTAGAAATTTATTTCTATTTGAGCACGATATTGTGTTGATATTTATCCATATTGACTCATTAGGGGTAATTTGAAGGAATTACTATCAATCATGTCACCTGGTGGGACGGAAAGTCGGGAAAACTGGCTGGCAAAGAGACTGATGTCTCGCCAGGTAAATCCTGAACTGCAGATTAGCAGTTAGGTTCCAACTTGGCAGTCCAGCCGCGATCTTTTTTTTTTTTTTTTTCCCGAACACGAGTAAATCGTGAGCAGAAAACAGATTTAAAGGGTAACTCCTTTATTACGGCTGCAAAAAAGTTTGATTATTTACTTCCTCATTAGAGCTGTGATCAGTAACTTTATATAAAGCTAAATAATAATTATAATAATATTCTCATTTTAGAATATACAAAAACACCCCATGGATGTTTTTTCAGGTTTTACCATTAGAGCATAGTACAGTATGTTTATCCGTTCGATATCTTGGAAGATAGGTAGGTATAAGCTATGCAGACAGAAAAATGCAAATATTTAATCTAATTTAAACTTAACCAAGGTAAGAATAGTAAGATGCTACCAGAAGAATACATAACCATATTTTCATTGCATTGCGATAATAGATATATTTTTCAAGAAAAAATAAATGTAAAATTTTCTCAGTTAACTGACATGAATCAGTTATATCATAGAATTTAATTCGCGGCCGGGAAATCCAGGTTAAAGATTTGGCTTAAAAAAGACAACCCAAAATATGTCCCTCGGTTTCTTTTTTTTATATATATCCTGTCCATAGTGTTTTTTTTTTATAGACATTGCTCTGTAATATGTTTATGATTTCCGCATATACTGTAAATACCAGTTGTCATGTAAAATGTCTCATTCACAAAGCTTTCCTTTGGTAAACGGTACTGTAAAAAGAAATTTCCTTCTGAAACTCTTTGTTTAAATATTATTAGAGCAATGATGTACAAAATGAAAGGAAAGTCAAGTCTTTATGTTTAGACATACATTTCTTTCGTTTTCCGAAAAATAAAAGTTTAAAAGATGTCTGGAAACAGACTTAACCTAGATCATGCTGCGATTTGCTCTGCTCATTTTTGCAAGAGTGATATTGCCGCAGATAAATCGGGGTTCAAGTCGCAAAATAATAGTTTGGTTTCTGGTTCTGCTATTCGTAAAATGTATAGTCAGAGGATGACGAAATAGAAAGTTTCTTATAATTTAAATAAAAGTGAAACGGTTAATTTCCTTCATCTTGTCAATAAATGGTTTCATGTTATCAATTTTCGTTTGGTGACAAAGTTTCACGAAAAGCTTTTGTAATAAATATGAGGTGCAGAAAATAATTCTACAGGAAATAGTTGACACCATGGAAACAATATGAGTTGCAAACTCAAGATTTATATGTCCATATAAATTAAGAAAAAAATAGTAATTCTGTCATGTAAGTCGCTTATAAATTTTAAAAAATGTGTAATAACTTGTATATTATAGAATTCATACCAACAACGGGATTAAATCAAATATCTTGGAACACTCTTTTGGTTGCACACGTCAAATGAATGGCCCACATCACATTTCAAATTCGGTATGTTCTAGATTTTGCTTAAGAAAGTATTTGTTGAGGAAAGGAATTACACTATTAAGTGAGAAAGCTCCAACTGAGTGTAAGAAAGAAGAATTTGAAGTAATAAATGTACAGTTGTCATTTACAAATGCAAAACCAAAAACTGAGCATAATCTGTCAGTAGAGATATGCTTGTCTATCATTTTGTTGAAAAATACCATCAATGATCTTGGAACTGAAAATGAAGGTATATTGGATGACTTGAGAGAAAGACAAAATCTGACAGAGAAAAAGGTAGTCAAACTTGAAAAGTCTATTTCGGAATGTCTTCGTTACATTTCTGGATAAAATATCAATAAATTCTTATTAAAATATCCTAATATAAGGACTATATTTGCTGAGGAAAGGAATTGTATGGTTAAGTGAAAAAGCTCTGAGTGTATTATGGATTAACGTAATTTTTCATTTTATTTTTATCAGCCTTGTTTCTACATTTATTTGTTTTATGTAAAATTTCTAGTTTATAAGGCAGTATATGTAATTTAAATTTTTTTCTGTTGAAATGCTAGTTTAACCTCCCCCCCCCCCCCCGCTCATTTTATAATTTAAAAGTGTCTAGTTTAATGCTTTGTTTTCTTTACTGTGTTTTCCGAGTCCTTGGATGGAAAGAGACACCGGTGTTTACCAGTGAGAAACTCGTTAACTAAAGTGCACAGTCGTAGCTTCAAGGTTTCTAGGACATACTGCAGCTGCTCGCCATTCAGCTTTTTGAGGATTGCGCCACCCATTGTTGACGGCTTTTTGCAGTTGCATTTCTGCCACCTGTGGTGTTTTGCAGTTCGTGTGTGTTCTATTCTGCAGTCCGTAGAGCCGACCCTGAAATCCCAGCTCTAAGGTGAACTCGGGAGAGACGTCCCCCGTCGACGCATCCTCGCCAGGGTTAGCTGCAGGAGCCTTGAAGCTCGTGGAGTCATGTAGGGAGACAGCTGCCAGGTAGGAGCCATCAATAGTTTTTGTTAGATTGGGACTCCATTTCCTCTCTTATATGAGGGATCCTACGGAGCTGTACTCCCTACGGTAGCCGTGTGCCGTTGGAGCCGCTACCTTATTTGGATTTGTCGGTGTTGTTTTTCTCCAGCTTCAAAGAGTGAGAACTTTTAGGTATTGAGTGTTTTTTTTTAGCTTAGTGTGTAATAATTTAGAATATTTAACTCTCTCTAGTTGAGAGTGTGTTGTTTCCGGTCGGGAAATGTTTTGGGTGTTAAATTATTATTTGACTCTCTCTCGTTGAGAGTGTGTTATTTCCCGTTGGGGAATTTTGTTATTAATGGTTAAGTGTTAATTGTTAATTATCAATTGGTTAAAATGTTCATTTAGTTATTTGTTAATCATTAATTGTTATTTGTTTAGTGTTAAGTTGTTAAATTGTTAGGTAGTCACAAGGTTGGCTTTTCAAAAAAAAATTTTGTTAACAAATATTGTTGAGTTTTCCCAAGTGTTTTCGTTACCACTGACCAATTTTATGAAGGGTGTCAGTTTCCTTCGCATGCATTGGGTAAAAATATGCAGAAGATATTGATAAGTAGGTTAGAGCATTTAGATGTTAACAAACGGGAAGATGAACCAAATATAATTTATTCCTTTTCAGATCTTTTTTTAGGATGTTCCAGGTAGGAAAAATATTTTAAGTCATGATGTTGATGTATGTGATGCTTCCCCTGTGGAGCAGAGTCCTTACCGGTTGAACCATGTAAAGTGGGATTTGGTCAGTAAAGAGATAGAGTATATGTTGAAACAACCTTATTCAACCATCAGTAAGTCCCTGTAGTTCTCCTATTATATTAGTAAAGAAAGCAGACGGTATGTTTCGCATGTGTGGACTACCGTAAAGTGAACGCCCATTTGAAAAATTATTATTTTCCTCTCCCTCGAATTGATGATTGTCTGGATCGGATTGGTTCTGCCAAATTCATTTCCAAGTTGGATCTTTTAAAGGGTTATTGGCAGGTTCCTTTGTCCGACCGAGCTCGTTAAATATTCGCCTTTGTCACTCCGTTTGACCTATACTAGTGTAAGGTTATGCCTGTTGGAATGAAAAATACCGCATGTACTTTTCAAAAGCTCATGAATAGGGTGATTTGTGGTTTGAAAGGAGTGGAAATTTATATTGATGACTTGGTAGTATATAGTAATGACTGGGATACCAACATGATAAGGTTACGTAAGATTTTGAAGCCCTTAGGTCTGCAGGGTTAGTTGTTAATTTGGCTAAGTGCGAATTGAGTCAAACCAAGGTTTATGAGCTGGGTCATGAGGTTGGTTTAAGTCAGGTGGCTCTGAAACAAGCTAATCTCGAGGCCATTATAAATTTGAAAAGGCCTGGTAATGTTAGAGAGGTAAGAAGAGTGCTGGGTATGACGGGTTATTACCGCAAATTTGTGCGTAATTACTCTGATCTTGCTCAGTCTCTTACTAGTTTATTGGAAAAAAATTCTGGTGGTCGGATCAGTGTGAGTAATCTTTTAATAAACTTAAATAAATATTAATTAGTAACCCCATTTTGACTTCCCCAGAGTTTCAAAAGCCTTTTATTATAGCAGTAGATGCCGTGACATTGGCATTAGAGGTGTCCTTTTTCAGAGAAAGTAAGGCGGTGTTCATCCTGTGTCTTACTATAGTAAAAAGCTTCTGGCGGCTGAAAAACGTTACTCCACTTTGCAAAAGGAAGTTCTTTCTTTGGTCCGAGCTCTTAACTATTTCAAGGCGTATGTGAAAAATTTTTCTTTCCCGATTGAGATATGGACGGATCACAATTCACTGGTTTTCATCAAGCGAATGAAGGGAACAAACCAGAGGATTTTGTGCTGAGCCCTTTTTCTGAAGGAATTCAATTTGGTTTTGAAACATGTTAAATGGACTGACAAAAAAATTCCTGAAACACTTTCTAGAATTTAGTGTACTAGCTTGATCCTTCTCATACGCTGTCTTGCTCGTTTCTCCAATTAAGGTTGTATGAAAAAATTTTGTTAGGATGTAGTTCTGTTTAAAACGTAGCTTTGTAGAAAAGTTTAGGAGTTTTTCTTTGAGTGGTATACACACCAGTGTTTTCTAAAGGTTCCCTTAGATTAATTATTGGTTTGCTCCGATATACTAAGACTTTTGATTGTATATTATATATATGACTTTTTGGGCTATGATGCCGGTGTATTGTAGGTTAAGGTGTATGTCTGTGGGTATACTGGTGAGTTTATTTAGGTTTAGTTAGTTCTGTTTCCATGAAGTTGGAGATTTTTGACGAAGTACGGTAATATTAGATCTTTAGAATAATATATAAGCTATATAAAGCTATTGGTTTGTATTTTTTTTTTTTTAGGGGTACTTTCTATTTGGTATTATGTTTATTATGTATTACTAATGGTTCTTAATTTACAGGTGCATTTCCATTTATATATATATATATATATATATATATATATATATATATATATATATATATATATATATATATATATATATATATAAAATAATTATGTTTAGAATTTTTTTTCTTGGGAGGAAGGTATTATGGATCAACGTAATTTTTTATTTGATTTTTATCAGCTTTGTTTCTACATTTATTTGATTTATGTAAAATTAGCGTAAAAATTCTAGTTTATAAAGCGGTATTTATAAATTTGAAGTTTTTTCTGTTGAAATGCTAGTTTAACCTCCTCCCTACTCATTTTATAATTTATAAGTGTCTAGTTTAAAGTTTTGTTTTCTTTTCTGTGTTTTCCGAGTCCTTAGATGGAAAGAATCACCGGTGTTTACCAATTAGGAACTCGTTCACTAAAGTGCACAGTCGTAGCTTCAAGGTTTCCAGGACATACTGCAGCTGCTCGCCATTCAGCCTTTTGAGGATTGTGCCACCCATTGTTGACGGCTTTTTGCAGGTGCATTTTTGCCACCTGTGGTGTTTTGCAGTTCCTGCGTGTTCTCTTCTGTAGTCTGTAGAGCCGACCCTGAAATCCTGGCTCTGAGGTGGACTCGGGAGATACGTCCCCCGTCGACACATCCTCGCCAGGGTTAGCTGCAGGAGCCTTGGAGCTCGTGGAGTCATGTAGGGAGACAGCTGCCAGGTAAGAGCCATCAATATTTTTTGTTAGATTGGGACTCCATTTCCTCCCTTTTATGAGGATCCTACTGAGCTGTACTCCATACAGAAGCAGTGTGCCGTTGGAGCCGCTACCTTATTTGGAGCTGTTGGTGTTTTTTTTTCTCCAGCTTCAAAGAGTAGGAGTACTTTTAGGTATTTAGTGTTTTTGTTTAGTTTAGTGTGTAATCATTTAAAACATTTAACTCTCTCTAGTTGAGAGTGTGTTGTTTCCGGTCGGGGAATGTTGTTGCTGCTTACCCATTTGGGTGTTTGATTATTATTTGACTATCTCTTGTTGAGAGTGTTGTTTCCCGTTGGGGAATTTTGTTATTAATGATAAAGTGTTAATTGTTAATTACTAATTGGTTAAAATGTTCATTTAGTTATTTTTTAGTCATTAATTGTTATTTGTTTAGTGTTTAGTTGGTAAATTGTTAGGTAGTCACAAGGTTGGCTTTTCCAAAAATTGTTATTAATAAATATTGAGTTTTCCCAAGTTTTTTCGTTACCACTGACCAGTTTTATGAAGGATATTAATACCATCTCAGCCCTCCCTATTCGTGCAATACGAACTTGCACCACGCGTGACAGAGTGTGAGGAAGAAAAATTTGAAGTATTAAATGGACAGTTGTCATTTACCAATGCAAAACAGAACACCGAACGTGAACTGTCTGTATAAATGTGCTTGACTATTATTTTGTTGAAAATTAAAGGTATAATGGATGATTTGAGAGAAAATCAAAATCTGACTGAGAGTTATTCAAACTTGAATTATCTATTTCAGAGTCTGTTCGTGATATTGCTGGATATATTGTCAAGATATTTTCATTAAAATATCCTAATGTAGGGACAAAGGCATCAATGATATGTTTCTTTGCCAAAATTTCTTTCTATTTTAGGATGAAATATATAAATTAATTTACTGTGAATGAAAAGAATGAGCATTGAAGCATAAAGAAGATTAAATAAATTAATACTGAATTTATATCGAGTAGTTATTTGTTCTTGTTTTATTAAATTAATCCAAACTATAATACACAAGTTGAGACTATATTACTGGATAGTTTCATGTTCTCAGTGTCCCTGTGAGTCAACTTAGCATTAAAGTGGAAGTTGAAAAAGTTTCAAACGGAGCTTAATTTCAATAAAGAAAATATATCAAGAAAAAATAACCGCTAAAATGCCTGATACTGGAAAGAATCTCTAATGGAGAGGGGCTCACGTGACTACATCCACGGAAAAGGTCTTATTTTGGTCACTACGTTAGCAGACCTGTTCTTCTTTCGATTCTGGTTGCCGTAGAAATTCCAGGCAAAATAAGCCCCTCCCCGTGATGACGCAATAGCCAATCACGTTGTCTCCCGTGTTGACGGCGGTCACAAAACATTCCCTTGAAGTGATTACGAGTTAGTATAGTTTGAAATTCGTATGGGGATGTATTGTGACCGCTTCTAATGTGGAAGACAACATAAATGGCTATGATGTCATCAGCGATAGGGGTTATTTCAACAGGAATCTATACGGCGACTATAATAAATGAGAATTAAGTACTAGATTGCCTAGCCGGGTTATACTTTACAAAACTAATAAATATGGCATTGATGTAGAGGGACATAAGATGGTGGTTGTGTAGACAACAATGCTACCAAGCAGGATTTGTTTTCATATTCATTTTTATGGGAATCCATTCCATAAGTTAAAACCTGACTACATTGACGATTGTATATTACCTACCTATGTGCAGTAGTATCCCGTGCCAAAATACACGTTACTTTCTTTTCAGTAAGCAAAGTTACATATGAAAGAGTGCAGCTGTGGATTGAGAGAGGATCTGGTCCCTTAACCGAGCTTATTAAATGTCATACATATCAACACCTAGCTGTTAGAGTGCGTGTTTGTAAAACTTTCTTAAGTCAGGAACATTGAAAATAGTTGGACCGGAATCACCAAAGGTAGTTTCCATAGCCATCATGTAACTTACTCAGATAAATTAGTTGGGAATGCCTCTTTATCTTTGTTATGCAATGTTTGTCCCTGTGATTTAAAACGGGCTTGCTCTCAGTTGTATAAATCGCTGAGCAATTTAATGGAATGCACCGGATTGTGTGGCAAAATAGGCAAAACATCTCCTGCTTTCAAGTTGCTAGTTCTTTGTCCCCAGGAGTCTCTCTACATGTTTACCTCTTGTCTAGTTTTAGTATCATTGCTTGTCTGATATCATCTCCCAAAACCTCTTTCTCATTATGAAAACAGCTTTGGTGTTAAGGCCAATCCTTTGTGGTGCAAACTACAACTACTTTTTGAGGACTCTGTAGTTTGAGATGTTATTGAATAGGCTCCAACTCCCTTGTTAAAATGCTTTTTTTTTACCTACTAATATTGTTCTATAAACACCATAGTAACGTTGCATTTATTAAATGAAAGAGAAGCATTTTTTACCAACATATTGTAGCCATCAAATCATTTTTCAGACATTTTTTGGTGAAAACTTTACCCATTTTTTATCTATTTGGCAAAGACAAAACTTTATCCAATCAGTGCACGTTAATTTTGTCTTTATAATTGCCATGTAAGTAGCCATATAGAGAATTGGGGCAAAGGTTCTTATTCCCTTTTTCCCACACTCTACTGTATATTGCCATATACTTAGTCTGATCTTTCGGTGCTAGGACAATTCGGTCCTGGACAATTCGGTCCTGGACAATTCGGTCCCGGACAATTCGGTCCCGGACAATTCGGTCCTGGACAGTTCGGTCCCGGACAATTCGGTACCAGGACAATTTGGTACCAGGCTTGTCATTTTTGAAAATCGGGAAAATATATTATTTTTATATTACATATTAATGAACTATTTATATTTAATATCACCTCAATACCTAACTACTTGGTTTAGTTATTCACTAGTTGTTCACAAATAACATAAACAATCCACCTAACTATTCTATTACTAAATGATTACTTTGGTTATTCCCTTAGTTCATGAAAAAATATAAAGAAAACGATTTTATTAGTTTCTTTATTCCTGACTTTTTAGTCTAGTTTCACCCCATCATTCACACAATGGAGTCTTGCAACTGCATACAGTCGGAAAAAGGAAATAGGAATTTAGTTGAAAAGGAAAACTACGTGTACCAATAACAAAGAAAATGCTGATGGTACGAAGATATATTGGCGTTGTGAAGGCGGACTTGAAAAGCATGGCTTCACTCAGATGTTAATTTCCATGCGCTCAAATATATTGGAAAACAAATTCATAGCACAACTGCAGATGAAGTGAGTGCAAAAGCTGCTACTGCAAATATCAAGGAAGGACAATCACAAGTCAAACATCTTCTCGTTCAATTCTAACAGAAGAACAAGGACATTTAAATGAGTGTGCACTTACTGATATAACGAAACTAGCTCATATTAGTCGAAATATGAGACGATGTAGAAATATAATCAAGCAGAAAGAATGCAGTTCCTTAAAGCAATCGCTCATAATATTAAAGTTTAAATTTTTTATATACTTTTAACGACAAGAAATTTATAGTTTTTACTTTATTTTTATATGCATACTTTTAACATAAAAATGGTTTTTACTGTTTCATTTTTTATATAATAAAGAAACAAAAAATGTAATTTTTGTTTAATTTATCACACAAACAAGGATAAATCAATTGGACTTTTTTTATATCCATACAAACAAAAGCAAAAATTTTCTTTTTAAAAGTAATGCTTAGAACTGATAGGAATTTTAGAAACGATAAGAATTGGAAAAATACTGTTTTTCCATATTAAAAGAATTAATTGGTACCGAATTGTCCTGGTACCGAATTGTCCGGGACCGAATTGTCCGGACACCGATCTTTCATCCTGTGCCATTAGTGCTATAACATGTGAGCACCATTAGGATAACCAAACTCTTATTATCCTTGGCTCTGTCCTCCAATACTGGCACAGCATGTTAATTCAGGTGTGATTGGTTAACTGGATTAGGTGTAGCTCAACACTATTTAGGATACCAAGTTTTTTTTTTTTTTTACACTCCGCTGGCACTGAACTCCTTGTTAAGTTCCGTAGCATCCACATAAGTTACAGTATGTTCGAAAATGTGATAAACGTAATATCTATCATGGGATTTGATGGACGACTTAAATTCTCATGAGGGAAAGTAACTTTCTACAACTGGTTGACCGACTATCTTAGATTTTCAAATGACCAATCGGCTAGAATTGATAAGTTGCCCTTAAACAGTTAGGCTGCTATGCCAAAGGAGGTGCTTATATCACCATCTGCTAGTTTCTTCTGGGAAGAAAAAAAAAAAAAAAAAAAAAAAAAACCTCATTTCATCTGCCGTACGATGATAATAAAAGTAGCAAAGGAGTCGAAGACATTCTCCTTCGACCATACATTCATTAACGGATTAGGTCAGTAAAATTCATATTAAAGCTTATATCAGGTTTTGCAAGAAACAGCAAAAGTAGCCTAGAGAGATTCAGGTATTCTATTCATCAATTCATAAAGACCTGGAGCCCTTTTTTTAATGGCTTCCAATAAACTAAACAATTTTTTATTATTGTTACGGGAAAGTTAAATTTCTTTAAAATGTTACTAAGCACTTTTATTTGTGAAACTGGTATCTATCAGTCTGAGAATTTTATCTATGAAATAAGTTCAAATGTTTATGGTAGCGGAACAGAAACAATCAGGCCATAATCTTCACTTCACATTCAGCAAACTCAAACAATATGTCTGGATATGGATGACTATCAATAAATGTCGGACGCTATTTTATGAATAAGGTTTCGCAAGCATCCGCGAGGGCAAGCTACGGATCTAGCTATTGTCGTTATAAAAAATCGCAGCAGACTTTATATATAATTGGTAAGAACCAATGTGCTTCACTAGTGCTCGGAAAGCAAAGAGGTGTTATAGACTGTTTGTATAGGTAGCCAAATATGAATGTTTAAGAGCTGTGATGTGTAAAGTTTTAGCATTAACTGAAGCTCACTTGTAAGACAGACATGAAAGGAGTCTCAACTGCCACCTCACTCGGTATTATTTCAACTCCATCATCCACTTTCACAAAGCTGAGTCCTAAGGCGAGGGTGACAATCGCAGCTGCAGTAATTAGGTGTACGATGCCCTAAAAAGGAATTTTAAAAGTTATATTCTGCTTACATTTTAGAAAAATAATTATAAATATTTTTGCGAAATAAAATCAGTGAGGACAGTTTTACAGGATTCTATTGCATTTTAAGATTTAAAACTAGCTCTCTTCGATAGTTTATTTATTTAAAGCAGTTTGGTCACAAGCTCTTGATAAATGCTGGTACTAATTTTGAAATATTTCTCATTTTTCCGTAAATTTTCACAGTAAAAGAACAAGCTCCTTGTTGTCTAATGTTGTCACACTGTACTGACTTGTCCACTCGAAAGGAAAAATTTAGATTTGTCTCTTAGTTCACTTTAGCTAATGTACACTGTCATTCAGGTAAAACCAATTTATCTGATTTTTTTATTTCCCGATTATATGATTGTACACAGAGATATACTCTGAATGACTTGATAAAACTTCACATCTGGAATAGTACTTGATTCATTGCCTCGTAAATGTTACCAGAAGATACAAACAATATAATCACAACACTACTAAGACCTTCAAAAAGGTCCGAATAGATCTAATATTTTATAAAATAAAGAGCTTCTAGATTCAAATTTTTCATAGTAAAAAGTTATCATGAATAATATATATATATATATATATATACAGTATATATATATACATATATATATATATATATATACAGTATATATATATATATATATATACAGTATATATATATATATATATATACTATATATATATATATATATATACTATATATATATATATATATATACTATATATATATATATATATACAGTATATATATATATATATGTATGTATATATATATATATATATACAGTATATATATATATATACAGTATATATATATATATATATACAGTATATATATACAGTATATATATACAGTATATATATATATATATATACGCTATATATATATATATATATATACTTGATTCATTGTCTCGCAAATGTTACCGGAAGGTACAAACAATATAATCACAACACTACTAAGACTTTCAAAAAGGTCCGAATAGATCTAATATTTTATAAAATAAAAAGCTTCTAGATTCAAATTTTTCATAGTAAAAAGTGGTAAGTTATCATGAATAATATATATATATATATATATACATATATATATATATATATATATATACATATATATATATATATATATACATATATATATACATATATATATATATACATATATATATATATATACATATATATATATATATATATACACATATATATATGTACATATATCTATATATACATATATATATATGTACATATATATATACATATATATATACATATATATATATATATACATATATATATATATATATATATGTATATGTATATGTATATATATATATATATATATATAATTTCAAATCTGATTGAAATTTGTAATATTTATACTGAATGAATCTTGTATTGATGGAATATTTTACTTTACTTTAGCACAAGCTTTTTAACATCTCTTTTGAACAGAGGTATATATTTCAATAAATATACAAAATAATTTTAACAAAAAATAAAATTTGACTAATAAATTTTTGCACTTTCGTTGTTCATAATTTTCCCTTATGTTAAAATCTGCATGACTCAGTAACTTCATAGATAATCGTTCAAAGTGAACTCAGTCAAATAAAATCAAAGTATTGTGACGGGCCGAGAGAGGAGTTGTGAACTCAAAGGCAGATTGGAAACGACTGAGTTATTTATTAAGGAACACTCTTCTTTATATACAAAACCTCAAGGCAACAGGACATGACCTGTTCGAGAGACAGACAATGTTACAGAGCAAAACGGAGACATGATCATTCAGGTTCTTTTTAGTGCGAGGGAAGAGCGCAGATACAAGCATAATATATACAAAATAATTATGTACAATTGTGTGACACACGGTTGGTACATGGCTCCCCCCTAAAAATGACATACTGTACATGTTAAATAGGGCGCCCTGATCTAGAGAGGCGAACTGTAGGCGGGTCATCTGGCAGAAGATAAGCAGGTTTTAGACGATCAATGGAGACCCAGTCTTCTTTGCCCCGAATGTTTAGGAGGAATGCTTTCGGACTGTGTCGGATCACAAGGAAAGGGCCCGTGTAAGGGGGCGTTAGTATGGCTTGCTGGTGTCGTTGCGCAGGAAGACGTGCGTTGCAGAGTGCAAGTCCGTTGGTATGTGATGCTTCGCTGGGGGCTTGTAAGTCTGGCGGCACGGAGTAAATTTTCCCACGACGTGACGTATGCGTTGGAGATCGTCGGAGGAGGTTGTAGAAGGAAAAAATTCGGCAGGGACGACCAACGGGTCGCCATACACCATTTCGGCTGCCGAGACGTCGAGGGCGTCTTTAGGAGGGGTCCTTAGTCCAAGGAGGACCCAGGGAAGCTGAGTAAACCAGTTGCAATCCTTGCAGCGGGACATCAAAGCTGCTTTGGGGGTGCGATGAAAACGTTCAACCATTCCATTGGCAGCGGGGTTGTAGGCTGTTGTCTGATGTAGGGTGATACCCAGGAGATTCGCTAATGACGTCCATAATTGAGAGGTGAAAGTTGTTCCCCTGTCAGAAGTAATATGCTCAGGGATACCGAATCTTGAAATCCATCCAGAGAGTAAGGCAGATGTACATGAGGCGGACGTTGCAGTTTCCATGGGAATGGCTTCAGGCCAACAGGTGGAACGGTCGATGACGGTAAACAGATAACGATGTCCATGTGATGTGGGTGGGGGGCCTACAACGTCGACGTGAATGTGGGTGAAACGACGCTGAGGTTGAGGAAAGGTGCCCACTCCTGAATCCGTGTGTCGATGTACTTTGGAAGTTTGGCAAGAAGTACAGGCACGGACCCAATCCTTAGCATCCTTAGAAATGCCGTGCCAAATGAACTTTGCCTTCAGCAGCTGTGCAGTAGAACGGCACGAGGGATGTGAAAGGCCGTGGATGAAATCAAACACCTGTCGGCGCATGGGAGCAGGAATCCAAGGTCGCGGTCTACCAGTACTTACGTCACAGAGGAGGGTGGTGTTGGAGTCTTCGAGGGGAAAATCCTCCCAACGGAGGGACGTGCAGGATGTCCTACAAGCTTGATACTCTGGATCCTGTCGTTGGGCTTCAGCCAGGGCGTTGTAATCCAATCCCAGTTGAACGGCAGCCAACGTGTTTCTTGACAGGGCAGCGGCAACGGGATTCATTTTCCCAGGGACGTATTGGAGGATGCAATTGTATTCAGCCATGGCGGAGAGATGTCGGCGTTGACGGGCGGACCAGGCGTCAGACTGTCGAGTGAAGGCGTGCACCGGAGGCATGTGGTCTGTACGAATGACGAAGGGCGTACCTTCTAAGAAATGGTGAAAGTGACGGACAGCCAAGTGCACCGCCAGCAATTCTCGATCGAAGGTAGAATAACCCGATTCTGCCTTGGACAGTTTTCTGCTGAAGAAGGCCAATGGGCGGGGCGAGCCTTTGACCACCTGCTCGAGTACTGCACCAATAGCGACGTCGCTGGCATCGGTGGAGAGAAGGAGAGGGGCGTGTGGGATAGGAAAAGTGAGAGCCGCAGCAGTTGATAGGGCCTTCTTTGCATTGCAGAAGGCTGCTTCTTGAAGGGGACCCCACTTCAGGTCCTTTGGCTTGCCCTTGAGGGAGGCGTAGAGGGGAGCAAGAGTGGCGGCAATGGCTGGCAGAAAACGGTGATAATAGTTGATCATGCCCAAGAATTCCTGCAGAGCTTTGACGGTTGAGGGCGTGGGGAGATTCTGAACGGCTGCTACCTTCTCAGGGAGGGGATGGACTCCTTCAGGAGTGATACGGTGCCCTAAGAACGACACTTCGTTGGCGCCAAAGGTACACTTGTCGTACCGGACTACAAGGCCGTTTTGTTGCAGGCGGTCGAGCACGATGCGCAGGTGACGGAGGTGTTCCTCTTTTGAGGAGGAGAACAAAAGTATGTCGTCCACATAACATACACAGAAAGGGAGGTCCCCTAGGATGCCATCCATGAGACGTTGAAATGTTGCCCCAGCATTACGAAGGCCAAAACAGGAGTAATTGAAGGTATATGTGCCAAACGGAGTGATGATGGCGGTCTTGGGGATGTCTTCTGGGTTCATAGGCACCTGATAATACCCCTTCAGGAGGTCGAGCGTAGAGAAAACCTTCGCTTTGTGCAGGTAGGAGGTTACATCGGCAATGTTTGGGAGGGGGTAGTGATCCGGTTCTGTTTGCATGTTCAGGCGCCTGTAATCCCCGCACGGACGGAGGGAGCCGTCTTTCTTCAGAACGATGTGTAAGGGTGACGACCATGGGCTGGAGGCCTTTTGGCAAAGGCCCATTTTCTCCATTTCGGCGAACGTCTGTTTGGCGGCTGCCAATCGTTCCGGTGCCAGACGTCTGAATTTTGCGAAGACTGGGGGTCCCGTCGTCTTGATATGGTTATAAATACCGTGGGCGTTTGGCGAAGTTCTGGACGGAAAACTTCCGGGTACGACGTGAGGAGGTGGGCGAAGGCATCCGTGGGTGCGCTGATGCAGAGAGCGAGGTTAGAGGGGCGGGTTGAAGAGGTGTCGACAATTACGAGTCTGCGTTGACCAATCGTCGGTGGGCGACATCAACCAGAAGGTGGAAATGAGAGAGGAAATCCGCACCGAGGATTAGCATTGTGACGTCAGCAACGAGAAACTTCCAATTGAATTTACCGTTTCCGAACGATAATGTGAGGTTCTCGTAACCGTAGGTGGGTATCGCAGATCTGTTGGCAGCTACCAAGCGGACGTCGGCAGATGTAGACAGACTACATTGTGCCTTGAAGAGTTTCCTTGGCAAAAGAGAACGACAAGCACCCATGTCTACCAAAAATCGCACGCCCGTTCCTGCATCCTGTAAAAAGAAAAGATTAGAAACATGGGAGGCCACCGCCAATAGCGATGGCCTACTTACACGTTTTTTGGCCACTGACAATCTTTGGCACATTTCTTCGCGGTTGCCCCGAATCTGAAGTGGTAGTAGCAAAACTGCGGCGGATGGGAGGTAGTAAGTGGCTGTAGAAGTCGTTCGTTGGGGCGCGAGCGATTGGTGGGTGGTGGGCGGCTTTGTCGCCGCTTCGGCCCGTCACAGGGTAGGCGTGTATGTCCTACGGCATTCATGTCAGCCTCGGTTGACGTTGAATAGGCATCCTCGTCGTCAGGGGTGGAGGCGTTGATTGAGGTCTTGAAGTGGCTGTCCATAAGGGCGTCGGCTTTGGTCATCAAGTCCTTTATGGGTAAACTATCGACATCGGGTATGGCAGCGCGCACAGGTTCAGGTAAACGGCGTATCCAAAGGGCACGGAGTAGGTTCACCTCACGAGGAGAGCCGTCTGCGGCAGGTTGAAGGCGAGCGATACTGGTCATTTCCCTGAGGGCAAGCGAAGCCCTTTGGTCCCCCAACGGTTGTTGCGAGAGCTGAAAAAGCTTTGCTATACGGGCGGCTGGCGACGGCGAGTACTGCTGCAGAAGGTATAATTTGAGGACGTCATACGCTATTGGGGTGTCTCCTTGTTCACAAAGCCAGTCGGATATTTCTGGGAAGGTGTCCTCGGGTATCGCCG
>NC_090761.1:1355559-1358059 GCF_036898095.1 Palaemon carinicauda
AGTTGCATATTAAACCCCTGAGGACGGTGTGTTGATCATGTTCTCTGGTGATGGTATACACCAGTGAGTGGAGGAAACTATTTCTGTCTCCATCAGTGTTCTCAACTATAAACGGTTCGTTTATGTTCTTGAATTTTTTTCTTAATTTTTCCGAGTTGTTTCAGTTGTCATGGAGGACAAATAAACTGACACAGCTTTTTTCCCGTTGTCATATCCAAAATGTTAATGGTACGTTCTTTTACCATCTAAATTCTGGACAGACTAGAGCAAGTGTTGTATTTGCCAAAATAAGAATAGTGTGCACAACAACCACAAGAACATGATATCTACATGATGAGATGCATATTGTTCTCAATCAGGCCACACTTGATGATAGTGTGGCATTGAGGGAAGTCTAGGGAGGAACAAATATCAACTAAGTCATCACCTTATCCTCAATAATAGAAAACTCGAGAGAGCCAGGAAAAGAAGAACAAGGTATACAGAACCAGTAAAATGCTAGAACAAGTTGCATAGGACCATTCTTGAAAGCAAAACTTGTTTCATATGTAACAAAAAAGACCCATATTGTGAACTCAGACAGGTTATGACAATATTGCACAGAAGCTCAAATACCCTTTTCCTAGCTTGACAAACCTATACAATAGAGCGACGACATATCTCAGAGCCACCAAGAAACTAAAACAGGATCATGAACCCGAAGAGGATGCCCACCCACAGGCATTCTCAGAGCTAGTGACACACCAAGTGGAAACCACCGGATCTAGTGAGGGTCCTACAGTCTTCCGACTTGCAGACATAGTTTACCTGTATGTTCAGTGCCTGGACCATATGGGTGTTGATGCATCTGCTGTTAACTTCACGAGTCTTAGAAAAAACTAGTGTCTGAAATACCTGAGTTGGAAACTGAAGTGGTAATGTGCAGTCACGAAGAAGAAGACATGTGGAAGTTTTGTTCATGCCAGACGTGCCGAGAGAGGCTGTGAGTCAAAAGGCAGGATGAAAGCAACTGAGTAACTTTATTACAGAACACCAGCTTATATATACATCAATTCCGGGCAACAAAGTCATAAAATATAACAGGCCATTTCCCGTTCAACCAACAACCGAATATGGTAACAGTTAACGGTAAGAAACAGACAGGTTGATTGAGGTCGCTGTCACTGCGAGGGGAGAGCGAAGATACAAAGGATAATATATACAAATAAGAGAAATGTCGTTACTATGTACGATCGTGTGACACACGGTTGGTACAAAGCCAGCAACACCTACATAATCGTTATTACACTCAGTGTTCTGCAGGCACTTTAAGAGCCTGGGCCCACCTGGTAAGCATCACGCTTCACATGCTGCTTCACATGCTGCTTTAGCTTTGCTCAAGTTAAGGGAATGGCTTCTGAGCAAACATGTCCAACCTCATATCATCAACACCTTCAGCTGTGCTAGATCAGTTGTACATCATAACCAAAAACTTCTCCATGGTTTCAAGGTCTTCATCATCTACAACCAAACGGTACTGATTGAATCTGGTGAAGACACTGAAAGACTCATCACAAACATCTGAAGCTGCTTGCAGATATTTTATGACCTAGTCTCACCTACTATAGGGCAGGGATTTACACTATCGTTTGAGACTTTCCCGTGGTTTTGTCTGTACCAAAAGAGGCTTATTTTCCAGGGAAAGTGTTAGGGTTTCATATGTTGTTCACTTTTAATTTCGAGTAGGTATAGGAAGTGGGTTAGTTGAGGCACCACCTACCCGTTCAGATACTACTGCTAGAGAGTCATTGGGTCCCTTGACCGGACAGATAGTAATGCATTTGATCCATCTCTGGATACAGCTTATTTTTCCTTTGTCTATACCTGCACCGAATAGTCTGGCCTAATTTTTAGCCATTCTCCTCTTTCTGCATACACATGCCAATGATAAGATAACCGAAAAAAAAATCTTAATCACTCAATGGGTTAACCACTATACTATAATCAATCAGTAGCTACTTTCCACTTTCTAAAGGTATAAGAGACTCTTTACCTATATACTATGGTCTTCCGTTGTTTTTGTTAGAGTTCGCTTGCTTGAGGGTACACTCAAGCACACTATTCTTTGTTTTTTTATTTCCTTTCCACACTGAGCTATAGTAACCTGCTCTTCCTGGTAGGGTTTTAGTTTAGCTAGGAATAATAATGATAATATCGCCGTGTAATATAATTTTTTTGTGTTACTAATATTAGCTAGTCAACTAGGTATACCCTTTCAACTTCAATTGAAAAGCTAACTATATTTCAGTATCTATTACAAAAGCTTATTATGATAGTAAGAATAACTTTTATGCATTTTTGATTGGCTATAGAGACAAACCTAATACTTTTCTTATTATATCCCTTTTTTCCAGTTTTCTCTCAGAGAGCGATAAAGTTTATGACAACTAAGTATTATAACATTGGTGATGAGACTGTGTTTAATACTAGATGTAATTATTCATGTTGTTGTTTCTTACAA
>NC_090761.1:1370559-1377873 GCF_036898095.1 Palaemon carinicauda
AACTCTATCGCCTTGGACCGTGATAGAGTATCCACTGTCACATCGTGGATCAAATGTAAATGAACTGCTGTTAGGTGCCATCCCTTTAGGAAAAGGATGGGAAACATTACTAAGACTGTACGAGACGTTCGATTGTGACGTCTTAATATCGCTTCGGTGTACCAGCTCAGAGGTAGGGAGTCTGATCTGTGTGGAGGGTGCTTTCCCGCCCACGAAAGGACCAGCAGAGTCCTGGGACTTTCGTATTTTAACTTTTGTTAAAGAAGCGATTAAAGAGAGACCGATCTCAGTCTTTTTTTATTTCTTCAAGCGTTTGATGCATGTTTTTTCCAGGCTCTTAACGCATCTTTCCGATGTACACTCTGCACTAGGTCTGTCACTATTGCGAACTGGGGAAAGTTTAGCACTTTTCCTTGTTGGCGTTTTGGGAATCTGATCGATTAGCTGAATCTCCTGACAGACCTCGTGAGCTCCTTTTAACTTCCCGAGTTAAAAGGGGGCTAATGTGACTGAGGGCTTCGATGGTTTTTTAGCCACCGAAACCCTAGAGCTGGAGAAGGTCGAGACTTCTAGAAGCATATCTCGCATCTGAGATGTCCCAGGAACTGGGTCATCACTATGAAGATACTTAGGACTGTGAGTCTGATACGTATCTATTACAGGATGAATGTTACTCTCCGTGACATGAATCCTAGGCAGGAGGAAGGGGGTGGTTGACTGGAAGGTTGCAGAGGACACCTTTCAGGTCTGACAAGACTACGAACACCCTTAGTTGGAATAAGGTCCATATGTTCAGAAGGATTAACATTCAGAACTTGCAGATTATTATGAACTTGGTGAGTAGCTACAGGTTCAGAATGACTCAGAGACTTCTTGAGTCCTTCTTGTGAACACAAAATAGCCTTCCCTGGGACTCGATGAGCCGTAGCTTCCTTATTACCTGTATGCTCTACAGCTCTCAGGTATACTCCTCCAGGAGGGTTTTGAAGTGTAGGAGAAGGTAAGGAGATAATAGTAGGGACATTTCTGTTCCCCATCAATGGCTCATCTTGAATAGGCTCTGGACCGAAGGATCGAAGGTCCTGCGATCCTGAGGGAATGTTCCTCCTAGCCGAAGCGTCTTTATGCTTCGAACTACCAGTAAGTTTAGACTTTTGACCATCTGCCTGTAGCATCTTGGTCACTAGAATAATGGGCTGTTGTTGAGCAGCCCAGATATTTCCTGTATTTTCGATCTTCTTTTTAGGTTGGGGACCCACAACCACAGAAGATTTTCTCTTTGAGGGAATGCCCCATTTTTGGGGAAGACTTATGTTTTCCATGGCGGCATTCTTAATTACTTCCTTAATGACCTCTTGTGGGAAGAGGTCTTTACCCCAAATGTTGGAAGATATTAGCTTCCTTGTTTCGTGTTTCACCGTTGCAGCAGCAAACACAAACTCTCTACATGCTCTCCTAGCCTTCACAAAGGCGTAAAGGTCCTTTACCAATGTAGCCATATGCATTTTGGCTAAGACGATGAGCATGTCTGGGGTGTTCTCGTAAGTTGAACACAACTCTATGTAGTTTTGTAGAGAAAGGGATGTCGCCAGTCTCTCCTTTGACTCGTGCTCATTAAACAAGAGCAAATCGGACAATTTAGGGAGACATACATTAAATTGTCGGCTTGCGACATCCTTGTCTAATTTTCCTACTGAAAATGTCAAATGGACTTCCTTCCAATCCTTTTCCTGTCCGGGAAAAGCTGGTGACAAAGGCTTGCACTCATCGAGTGTGGGGCATGACTCACCCGCCTCTACAGCTTTGGTAACGGAAGTAAATGCCTTCCCATAAAGGGGAAGGAGAGTGAAGCAGGAGCAAGAAAGGAAGAGTGTATGTTATTCAGTGAGAAAACCGTCGTCTCTGAATAACCCGCCTTCTTCAGATTATCTGAAAGGATAGTCTGTGCCTTATCATGATCAAGAATCATGACCTCCTTTTGTTCCGTTCTTTTCCTTGTCTTTGGTTCGAACCTCAGTCGAACCCAACAATTAGGGAAAACCTCAGAGCTTGGCCAAAATTGGATTTTGTCCAAGGGAACAGTACCTATTTTCTCTGAAATGAAGAGATTGCCATTTGAAATCGACATCAGCTCCGCAAACCTCCAGGGATTGGTTAAGGAGCATGAAGGAAGGTCATGATTCATGGGTCGTTTAACTGACCCGTGGGAAGCAACAAGAGGAGCTTTACGAGGTTCTATCTTGTGTTTTACTTCCCGCTTTTTGCTTTGTTTACTAAAGCTCTCTATCTGATTCTTCAGTTGGATACATAATTGAACCACATTATCCCATAGAGGGGTAAAAGACGAAGATGTTGACATCGATGGCTCTTTAGCCAGCAAAGGCGGAGGAAAGTCCGATACAACATATTTCTCTTCTACCTTAGGGCACTTCTTGTCCTCGATCCCAAAGGTTTTCTCGCCATCAGGGAGCGTAGTTGACTCCTGAGGCACTACTATTTCCTCACTTAGCTCTGGAAATAAAAGCTTACGCATCCTACCATTAGGTAGGAAAGGTCCCGGAGAGATCTTTTGGAAGCCTCTCACCCAGTTACATAATTTATACTGTGCTATATCCTTAGTCTCTGTAGACTTGGGATTATCAAAACCTTCAGACATCAATGTCCAACATATATTGCAACCCTGTGGGTTCCAATAATGTAGGGATCCGGAAATAATATTGCAGGGGTCATGTAACATGCAAGTATTATGACCATAAAAGTCCTTACCCTTGGCTCTGCAGTGGACTGCCGTACAAGGTATCTGGTGTTCCATCTGTAAAGAAAGGAAAACCAAATGAGTATATAATGGATTATTACTTTAATAATCAAAATGTAAATGTCATCTACAACAGAATAGCTTAGGATAGAAGCTATAAAGGGATAGTAGGAGATACATACCTGTATACCTCCGCGAGCAAATGCTGCTACCTCCCCTCAGTATTAACTTACATGGAGCTTTCTCTGTGAGAAAATCCAAGTAGAAGGGTTACTTACCCTTAGGGTTAGAGAAGTATCAATTAACTATCCCAAAATTGTTAAAACTGTGGGGTCAGGATGACTGATATCAAATCAGACTATTGAAGAAATTATTCCTTCAATATATAAACGGTATCAGCAGAACACTCGCTGGAGGATACCCAAGGTAAGTTAGGAAAAACTACTGTAACCTGGTACTGTAGTTTCTAAATTGCAAAAGTGTAAATTGTAACCTATCGACTACTTTACCTATGTCATGCAGTCTTATCATTATGCTGCCTACAAGGCAGCATATGACAGCAGGGTCCATCTAGCACTAGATGGAACAGAAAAATAAAGACATATAAATGAACATCCTACTCGGGTCAATTTGCTGTAGTCTTCCTACTATATTAAATCATAGAGTTTCCTGATCAGGGAGACTCAAAGAAAAAGGGACTGTACCCTTTACAGGATAAGAGTGTATTACTCATGCTTGAAATATTTAATATTGCAGGATAATTCTAAAACTGATTTCTAATCAGGATATTGAAGAAATCATATTCATTCAATATAGGATTAGGCTCAGCAATTGCCCGAATTAGATATCCAAAATATATTGGAAAAAACCACTAGTATAAGAAATATAGTAGTTTTCTATCTACAGTATATTCTATACTGAGATATACTGGCTATCTGTATTACCTATACAGCAGTATATCCGGCATGTTGCCGGTCTGGCTAGGATATGTCTGCATACCTTGCAGACCTAGCAAGACAGAGAGAGAGACAGTATGGAAAAAAGGGCTATCCTTTACTGTAACTATATACAGTAATTAAGGAAGAAAAGTCTAATAGACTACCTTTTTACCGAAAGGAGGTTCTAATAGAAGGGAAGAATGCAACATTCAGGCCTCTATATAGCTACAGTACTGTTGCTAGGAACCCGCTGACCGTACTGATACAGTCGGCGCGCCGCGTTGCCGGCCCTACCGACAGCATACAGGCAACAGAACCTATAGCTACAGTCCAAGGGAGGACTGAGAACCTCGGGGACAGAAGGGACTAACCACTCACAGCCGTCATGGGCGCCACTGCCGTCCAAGCCGGCAACTGGTGACCGTCCATGATTGTCGGCAGCCATCTTGGTTGCCGGCCAGGCCGGCAAAAAGGGCTATCATGCCGACAACCGCCGGCCACTCCGGCAGCCGCCGAGAACGTCGGTAGCCGCCAGCAAAGTCGGCAGCTGCTGACAGTCCATGACTATCGGCAGGACTGTCTGCAGCCATCTTGGTTGTCGGCCAGGCCGGCAGGCGGCAGTATGCTCCGCCGTCAGCCAGGATGAGAGAGGTAGTCTGGCTGCATCCAGCACTCTACCGTTAAGGAAAGAATGCAGGATGTCAGCCTAAAAGGCAATGGATAAACCATTAAAAAGGGGTGAGGGAAAGGGGAAAAGGGTCCTGTAACAATTGTGAAAGGAACTGTCAAACTTGACAGTCCTAGCACCTATAAAAGGAACTCTGTTTCTGTATGGTATCGACAGAATCCGGGTGCTAGGAGAGACTCAGTTCTCCAACCCAGAGACTGCCGACACAGTAAGGGCAGGGGGCGACACTGCGCCTCTTCCCACAAAGAGAAACAGGATTCCAGTGCCACGTTATCTTAGGCTAAAAGGGGTTACTTTCAGCCCAAGGAACTGTGGCACAGGACAAGTCTTTAGTCGCAAGGAGAAATGGTATACTACCAAAACCAAAGCGACTATGGAGGACTAACCTCCATTGTCGGTAACCTTGTCGGCAGGGGAGTAAAGGTATCCCTCAACCAACTCACCCTGTCGAAAGGTCAACGACATAAGACTAAATACTCGGAGATTCTGACCAAATCCCAAAACCTGCTGGTATATCCACAACCAAAGGTTAAGGGGATAGGCAGACACCAAACCCCAGGTCAGTCATGTCTGAATAATATTCAGGCACGGCCATAAGGGTTGTAGTCTGGGACTACACTCAGAGGGAAAGGGATTACCTTCAAGTCTCCGAAGAGACGTGAGAAGTTTCATAACATTACAGGAGGTATCAGTCTCCAATGGAATGAAAACAAAACAAAAAGGTAATCGGGGAATGTCGAACGTATAGACAGTGTCTAGGTTAGCCTAACTAAGCTAGACGAGTTCTCGGTTACCTAAATCACCGAAACTCTAACTATACAATCGACAGAGGAAAAAGGATAAAATTATGCATATAATCACGTCTTCACAAGAATATGCCTAAATAGCTAATTAATTACGAGAATTAAATAAGGCTACTTAAAACTAGAAGTCGTTCCGCTAACTAAATAACACATGCCTGAAAACGACAGCGCCCATGGCGCCTCCAGTGATGACCTAGCTCCAGAAACACAATAAATACTCAATATCATTGAGAAACAAGAGCTAAAACATATTCAAAGTAAAGACCCGATACTCAACTTTCCGAAGACAGGAGAAGATGAAGAAAGCATAATAATAATCCTTTAACCGATCGAAATAAATTCAATCACCGAAAAATACCACCGAGCGAAATCGCTACAAAAAAAGGAATGGCCACTATCGTGGGGATGGCGCTGTTGTACTATCGATAGTAGTAGGGAACGGGGATGGCCATTGAAGGGCCCCCATTTTTATTTTTGCCACACCTCCTCGAACGTAAACTCTATCTGGGCTGCAGATTGCTATGAGGTGTGCCATTACGTCCATTATGTCCTTACGCGATATCCCTTCTTAGAATGTTAAGGGATATTCGCTCCAGGAGTTAGAATTCTGGGTCCCTTCGGTAAATTCTCTGGGATATATCACTGTAGTCACATATAGCCTAGGAAGCTTCTAATGAAGGAACTTCCATCAGCACGACATGGCTTGAGCCCCCCCCCCCAAAAAAAAAAGAAAAATATATATATATATATATATATATATATATATATATATATATATGTATATATATATATATGATTATATATATATATGTATATATATAAATATATATATATATATATATATATATATATATAAATATATATGTATATATATAAATAAATATTTAATTATATATATATATATATATATATGTGTATGTATATATGGGTATATATATATATATATATATATATGTATATATATAAATATATAAATAAATATATATATATATATATATATATATATATATATATATATATATATTTATATATATATTTATATATATATATATATATATATTATATATATATATATATATATATATATATATATATATTTATATATATACATATATATATATATATATATATATATATATATATATATATATATATATATATATATATATATATAAATATATATATAAATATATATAAAAATATATATATATATTTATATGTATATATATAAATATATATATATATATATATATATATATATATATATATATATATATATATATATATATATATATATATATATATATAAATATATAAATATATATATATATATATATAATATATATATATATATATATATCTATATATATATATATATATATATATATATATATATATAAATATATATATGGATAAATATCAACACAACATCGTGTTTAAATAGAAATAAATTTCTACCTCATACCTGGGATCAAACGCTAGCCCCTTCTAATAAAAGGCCAGGTCGAAACCAACCATGTCACGAGAGCCCATAAAAGAAATTGGAACCTGACCGCTACCAGCTGTCCGAGGATATACCTGGCTAGACAACAGTCTCTTACCAGCGAGTTTTACCCAATTTCCCGGGCCACCACGTGACACAATTGGTAGTAATTCATTCAAATTACCCCTAATGAGTCAATATGGATAAATATCAACACAACATCGTGTTTAAATAGAAATAAATTTCTACCTCATACCTGGGATCGAACGCTAGCCCCTTCTAATGAAAGGCCAGGTCGAAACCAACCATGTCACGAGAGCCCATAAAAGAAATTGGAACCTGACCGCTACCAGCTGTCCGAGGATTTACCTGGCGAGACATCAGTCTCTCACCAGCGAGTTTTACCCAATTTCCCGGGCCACCACGTGACACAATTGGTAGTAATTCATTCAAATTACCCCTAATGAGTCAATATGGATAAATATCAACACAACATCGTGTTTAAATAGAAATAAATTTCTACCTCATACCTGGGATCATTAGAAGGGGCTAGCGTTCGATCCCAGGTATGAGGTAGAAATTTATTTCTATATTAAACACGATGTATGTGTTGATATTCATCCATATTGACTCATTAGGGGGTAATT
>NC_090761.1:1378373-1383373 GCF_036898095.1 Palaemon carinicauda
GACTTTCAAAATTGAATCACGTCCATTTCTTAACATAACAATTAATCCATTGAAAGATACACTACTCCATGAGTACAATTTTGGCCAGGATGTTGTTCACAAACAAACAAATGAACAAACAGACAAACAGGGGTGAAAACATAACCTCCTCCCAACTTAGTTGGCGGAAGTTAAGGCAAAATCTGTAATATTTCAGGAATCACCTTTATCTTAATCAATCAACAAGGTAGGATTTGTTACATTATTAGCGGGATTACCAGGGTATGATCTAAAAGACTACATTTTCACCATGCATTCACCTTGGGGTAACTGATCAGCAGCTGCTCTTAGGTATTGAAGTGCTGTTTTCTTGGTGTACACAAAGTCTTCCTGTAGGATTCTGATAACAGGGTGAGCTGTCTGGATAGGCAGAATCGACGGATGAACCACCTTTAGGAAGAAAACAGAACAATAACAATGAATTTTTTTTTTTTTTTATCACACAGCTAAGAATTTAATTTACTGTAATATATTTGACCTGTAGTTATTAGCTTAATGAGCTCGATCGTTTGTCTTTTTTTACCATTTTTCCTGTCTGTGAGCTACTACCTAGATAAGAAAAATACTCATAATGAGAAGTGGCCTTTCATTAGTCTTCTGGGTTGTGAAGAGAACTCAGGTGGATGATTTGTATGGGCAGAGAACTCAGGTGAATCATGTCAATGGGCAGAGTCCTAGTGAAAAGTGTAAGTACCAAGTAAATAATTTTCAGTATCCAATGTCTTCAAAACTTCCTCTGGAAGTGTAATTGAGCATAGACCAACCCTGGCTTCAACACTAAATAGTGCTTTGTATGGGGATTATTTGATTCCAGATTGGTAACGGGTGCTCATTTGAAAATGCAAAAATTTGAATCTCGTGGGCCAGTCATATTTGTATCATTATCATCTAACCATGAAATTAGCATGTATTTGAATTCACGGTTACTTGGTTTACCATGAACCATGACAAATGCTGTAAATGCACTACCATTGTTGCTTTAAAGAATTTGAGGTGTCTCAACCATTAAAATATGGCCGTTAGTTGGAATGCAACATCAGCGGCCCTTTTGGAAGTTAAGGGACAAAATATGCAATACTTTTTAGGTGATCTGTATACGTTCCACTTATACCTACCTTTGACACAAGACTGCATGTCAACAAGATCCACCTGTTCTCATGAGCAAAAGTCCTTTGAGAAAATTGGTCGTAAATCTTTTCTGTTTCTTTTGACACCAAACACAAAGATTTGAACAGTTCTAAAGCATCTTGAGTAAAATTTGCAAATTTTGACAAAGCTTTGACCATTTTATTTCTCCTACCATGTCCCATAGTAAAGTGACAACGTTTTCTTCTGTCAAGACTATCATCAATGTGCACAGAATAAACAGGTTTTCGACTTTTATCATTTCGTTTTTTGATAAGCTTTTCACCGTCGCTACACTGGAGAACTAAATTATTTCTAAGGGTATAATACTACTGATTTGATAAATTTTTTGCAAATGTTGCTACTTTTCAACAGCTGTAATGACTTTGAAACCAAGTTTTTCTTCAACATCTCTTTTTCATTAGAAATGCTTCCTCATACTTACACACGCAATAATAAACTACCCAGACATCGGCACACAAACTATTCAAAGGTAAACTGGCTGATTATCCATACCAGGGTTAATTTTAGTCAATATGGTAAGAAAATGAATTCGAGTTTAAGTCACTTTATAAACTGTCTGCAATTTCTAGCTGATTTCTAAATTAACTGGGTGAACCAGGCAATTCGCATATTGCCTGAAAATTTCAGTCACTCTTCAAACTATATGGATTCAGATATTGATTGTAACACACACACACACAATTAAACTAAAATTAAGGAAACATTAAAGAAAGGACGAAGCATCATATTGATGAAAAGAAGACATGGTAAAGGGCGCAAACAGGTGTTTACTTTCAAGGATGAAAATGAAAATATTATAAACAATGAAGATCGAGAGCTAAAAATTCCAGAGGATTTCTATGCAATGCTATATAGTAGTGTCAATAGAGATAATGTAACACCTGAGCCGGTACCAAATGTAACAGTACGAGAAGTAAGGAAAGAATTTAAAGGCAGGAACAGTAACAAAGCAGAAAGAGAAGTTGGTTTAACAATTGATTTAATATAGATGGAGGTAGTTTCATAATAGTAAAACTCGCTGCACTCTACACGAAATGTCTGAAAGAATGACATATACTTACTACTTGGAAAAAAAAAATATGATTATACTAATTCACCAATAGGGAGACATAAAAGGCCTAAGAAATTACTGACCAATAAGTTTACTCTCCGTAATATACAACATATTTACAAATATATTAGGCCAAATAAAAACTTCAGTCAATCAAGAGAACAAGCAGGTTTTAGAAGTGGGTATTCAACAACTGACAATATCCATGTAATTAACCAGCTGTTGAAAAAATCAACAAAGTATGACGAACCACTATGTATGTCATTTATAGACGATGAAAAATATTTTGACTATATCAAAACCTCTGCAGTAATGAAAGCCCTACGAAGACAAGGAATAGATAAATCATAAGTTAGAACTCATGAAGATATTTATACAGGAAGTACAGGAATTCTAAAACTACAGAAAGATAGTGAGAAAATTCCGATAAAAAAAGAGGTAGAAAGAGAGATCTCATCTCTCTTAAAGTATTCACAGCACACCTAGCGAGAATTAAAAATGAATATACATACTTAGGATAGAAAGTAAGTGTTTCCTCAGGATGCGAGACCTAAATTAATAGAAGGATAAGCTTGGGATGGAGAGCTTTTGGAGAACATTCTGATATTATGTAAGATGCCACTTTCTCTAAAAAAAAGAAAAAAAAAATTAATGAATTACTCCTAACAATAACAACTTATGTATCAGAAACTTGGAGCCTAACTAATACCTTAGAATATGAGCAAGTTAACATCAAGACTACTATGGAAAGAATAATAATACGAATAATATAAAGATGCAGAAAAAGAGCAACATAGATACGATAGGGAAACTAACGTTAAGGATATTCTAACAATCTGTAAGAAAAAGTAATAGACATGAGCAAAACATATAATGAGAATGAGGGATGATAAATGGACGTTAAGGATAACTGAAAGCCCTAGAGATTGCAAAAGAAACGGGGGAAGGATGAGAAGACGAAGTATTAGTCTAGTAGGAAGATAGGGTTCCCATGCACCCCCATGATACATTTTTTTAACTTGCATTTTTGCAATCCCTGGGGTGTCTGGGAACAGAATCCCCTTTGTTCCCATTCAAAAAAATGTCCCATGTGGGTCATTTAGCCGTCTATTTGTCCGCCATCTTGGATTTCTTGAGATGTAAAAGTTAGGGGTAGGGGAAATATAAAGGACCTTTTCGTAAAGAAATAAATTAGTTACAGGTACAAACTAGGTATCATTGGAAAGGGTATGAACAGCACTATCAAAAGAACCCATCACTTATTCGGTCATGACATTGATGACGTCATCAGAGGTCAAAAGGTCACGTTAAAGGGGCACTAGTCAAAATTCGGGCCCATCCAATTTGTTAACCATTCTGCACCTAACTTAATAAATATTTTGGATTCTACTTTGCTTCAAAGAAAGTATACACGAATAGGTAGTTTTTAAATCTAAAACAAATTAATTAAATAGAGTGTAACATTATTAACTCTTTCCACAAATAAAACGAAAATATTGAAAAAAATATTTTTTTAAATGAGATTAATGTGAAATTCCAGTTCGACACATCTTTGTTTTCTCTGCCTTTCTGTTATGGTAAAAGGCTTTATATGTTCCAATGAGTCCCGAAATACAGTCTATGTATAATTCCATTGGTATCTTCACTTGGTATTATCAGAATATGCATTACACACATATATATAGATAGAATGTCTGATAACGAGGTGCTATAACACGCAGGCCAAAAATGTATTAACTTGCAATATTATCATGACTGCCAAAAGTCTCAATGTTCATATTAATCTAATCTTCATTATCACTGAAAAGTTCTTCATTGTCACTGTCTTGGTCAGCCTGTTCTCCATCAGGGTCATCATCACACTGTTCCATCTCTTCCGTAGTCTAGTGAACTAAGTCTATCAAGGCAGGGGGAAGTACCAGGCTGCAAGACCACACTGGCTCCAGAATACCCTCATAAATTTGTTCCCAAACTTGTTCAGGATCCTATGGCTTTGGAGACCAGAAGATTGGAATATCTGCTCGCTTGTAGATAGCTAGGCGATGGTTCACTCGACGAATGTGTGGGATAAGGTTGTCTCGGCAAGGTGGCAAATGGGAGAGGTCAATCTTAGATATTGTTGTCAGTTGCTCATCTTGCCCAACCATCTTCCTTAACATGATTCCGCGTACAGTGTCAATAGATTTCTGTCTGGAGTAGCCATACATCAGACATGTGAATGCCTCGATATCATCAATCGTTTCTGTCTCTACCGACCATTCATCCCCAAGTTTTCTGAAAGGAGATGAGTATAATTATATCAATTGCCGCACAAAGTTGATAAGAAAGTGTAATAGTCAGGGCATTGCATACATATAGATAACAAGATAAATACCTGAAAGCTTCATGATGAATTGGATGACGTTGTAACTTCTTAAGGGGTCCAATCTTGCCCTTTCCCTTGAAGGAACTTGTAACGTCCTCCCCGGTGAACACATACAGGCCATGGACCATTTTACCTTTACCATGGATTCTGCCGTTTGACTTATGTTGACCATTTGACGATGTTTACCAGTTCCGATGTCAAGAAAGATGGTAAGACCTATGGTGTTAGCATGAAACAGGAGAATGACAAAGATATCAGTGTCTGGCGTCCTGACTACAGCTGACTTGTAATCCAGTTTTGCTGCATACTTCAGGTACAGCACAATCCTTGTGTCTGTTTCCTCCTGATTAGACGTAAGCTCTTGAACCTCTTGTGCTGCAACCTGAAATGATAATG
>NC_090761.1:1388373-1405873 GCF_036898095.1 Palaemon carinicauda
TATATATATATATATATATATATATATATATATATATATATATATATATATATATATATATATATAATCAAAAGCAGTTGATAGTACACTGCAGGATCAAGGCTTTATACCTGTCCTTCCCCTTTCATCAGAGTATGGCCTTTTTATACCAGTCCATAAAAACAAATTTTCTTATTTCGCCAATCCATAGTCTTTTCTTCCTTTTCCTGCCTCTCTTGCAATCTCTTAGAGGGAACCTAACTGTTGTTCATAATGCCCATCTATTATATGTCTTTCTTATTAAATATCCTGTCATGTCCACTTATTTTTCTTACACGTTGTTAGAATATCCTCTACTTTAGTTTGTTCTCGTGTCAATGTTGCTCTTTTTAATTTTTTTTTTCCCATCATTTTTATCTCCCTATCTTTTTGAGTTTTATCTAGTTTATGTTCTAAAGTTTGAGTAAGGCTCAAAATTTCTGATGCATAAGTTAATGCTGATAGGACCATCTTATCAAATATTATTTTAGAGAACGTGGTATTTTACTTCTCATAATCTTATTTTCTTTACCATATGCTCTCCGTCCTATGTTTATACTCATTTTTTTGGGGGGTCGCTTCTTCTAGCGAAACTCTTACTGTCTGTCCTAATTACATATATTCATTAACAATCTATTCCGGTCTCTCTCGATCCTGAAGTTGGAGGACACCTACAAACTCTCCTTAATGAATTTGATGTTTCAAACACTTTCGCTGCATAAATATCCATCCATTAGACAAAAAATAATTCAGGTACAATCAGCACACCAATATGAAACAAGAGACTAACTTAACTCTTCCCTTCGTACGTGTAAAGAAATTTGAACAGTTTTATCTCTATCAGGGAGTTAAACAATGAAATACTCTGCCTGCTTATCTTAAGGCATTGCTTAGCATTCGATCTTTTAAAAAATCATATACTAATCTGTTATTATCTGTGTACTAAGTTTTATTAGTAGACATTTCTTCATGACCTAACCATTAATGCACATTATAATATTCTTAATTCTTATATTGTTTATTGCTTGTAAACATTTGTAATTCTAGCATTTCTACCATATCAATGTTTAAATTCAAAATTTACACTGTTTATTATTCCGCCTTCTTTATTATATGAATATACATTTCCATTTATTTTTAGGCTAAAAATCTCATTTATATGTATCTATGTGTATATGTGTATGTATATGTATATGTGTATGTATATGTACATGTGTGTGTATATGTATGTATATGTATGTGTATATGTATGCATATGTATATACTTATGTATATGTATGTGTACATTTAGTTTATCTATATCAATATTTACTTTTTATAATAAAAATTTTAATTGGTGATATTATTTTATTTGTATTATTGCCCGAAGAGCTCTGCTCCACATGGGCTTGGACCGAGTCTTTTTTTTTTGTAAATATTTTGTATGTAAATATGTTTTTGTCCAATAAACATTATTATTATTATTATTATTATTATTATTATTATTATTATAATATTCCTCCACAGCCGTTATTTGTTGTCTCTACATTTTCTATAAACCTAAATTTAGCTTTTATCATAATCGTTATAATTCCTACTTTCTACTTTCTCTACTCAAATCTACTATCATCTTTTGCAATTATTCACTAAATAGAACTATGTCATCATGGAATCTTAACTGATATTAATTCTTAGATTTTCTCAATCCAAATAGATAAAAATTCTTTTGAGCACACTATGAATAATTTAGGAAAGATGGGGTTGTTCCCGTCTATATATTATTGGAACAGCATCTTCTAAATTCTATTTTTTTTGTCGAATAGTACATTACTATCCAAAGTGTGGATAATGTCATCATCAGCAAGCTTTATTAGTCCATCCCTTGAAAAAAATATATACATAAATACATAAATACATAAATACATAAATACATAAATACATAAATACATAAATACATAAATACATAAATACATGAAAATATATATATATATATATATATATATATATATATATATATATATATATATATATATATATATATATATATATATATATATATATGTAACGACCTTATTTAAGGCGGTAATTTCAAGGGTTCTTATCTCTACTCAGAATTTGCGGTCAGTAAAAATGTAACACAGCAAATTAGGAACAAAAGAACAAACACCTCAACAAAAGTTACAATATCTATTTACACACAAATAACAAGGTAACAGTTCGTAACAATGATAACCAAAATAAATGAATGTGCAAATCAAGGGAACACTAACCTTAAGATTTTTAAAAGATCACCTATAACTAAATTAAACCCTAAGCTAGGAAATAGGAAAATTCTAAATGTGACATTTCAGCCAGCTACCTTTCATATTACTGGCCAGAAAAATCTAACCTAATAAACTAAGATAGGTCGAAGGAAGAAAGAGAAAATAAATGGGAAACAATATTATTCCTACCTAACACCGACAAACTAACTTAAATGTTAAACTTAACCTAATAAACAATGAATTTACAAAAAAAAAAAAATAAAAATAATCTTACAAATTTATGCAAAGGAATAATCACAAGAAGCTTAGTGGATTGTCTCATCAGGCCATACAAGGTCCAGAGGACCGTACTGCAAACAGGGGCGTGCACGTCTACAGGTACTCTGCGATCCACGATCGTCGTAAATAGCTATAAAAATATCTCATACCTGTAGAATGCCACCCCACTCTTCTCCACGAGTTCCAAGAACTCACTGACGCTGATGAGCAGGTCAACTGGATCAAGCTGCAATGCCTGCAGCCAATCCAAAATACCCCGGGAACACTAAGAGTGGTAGCCTCCGAGAATCTGGGACGTCGACGGATCTCGCACGCCGCAAACCGCACCGTTCTCACTAGATATGGGCCAACTCATTCGAAACTCTTCCGACGAACGAGGGAAGGGGCGCCGCTGATGAATGCCGCGGGTGACAAACACCAGCGACCACACACAAGGCAGCAAAGGACGTGATCCCAAAACTCCAAAAGTTACCAAAAATTAAATGGCAAAGCGTCAGGCTGTGAGGAGGAACTCGAACTAATTCTGTCACTTATCACCACCATTCGATCAAGCCTTCCACTCGAGTCAACACAGCTCATAGGAGAGAAAAACAACGATCGTTAATAAGGCACTTCAGTGGTTCACTAATACCGGGGGAGAAGGTGGTAAACAAAGCAAAACTTCGAAGTCATATGACTCTCTTAGAGAGTTAATCAAAGTAAGAAAAATCTTAAATATACGAAAAACGACGCTAACTTATTAATAAACTTCAAACTAAAGCAAGATCAAAAGGTTGGACAAGTATTAACAACTTATAATTAAATTATAATGAATTTACTTTAATCTAATAACTTTCTCCCCCCTCAAAAAAAAATTAGATAGAGTGAAAATGTTTATACAACATAAAGAATCAATTAAATCTTAAGATAGCACCAATCACAAAAGTGAAGATAACCTTAATGTAAAGCACACAATTGTGCATTACTCATCCTGAAAATAAAAAGGTCAGCATTAAATATACCTCAATTAAACTTACCAATATATAAACAGTATAATTAAATACAAAGCCTGGAAATGAAAAAAAATAACATAATTCTAAAGCCAAGAACAAAATGTACTAAATCACAGAAAATGATAAAGTTCTTAAAATCCAAAAGTTCTTGCTAAATCTTAAAGTCATAACAAATGGCACAACGAGCTACTTATCAGCTAATAAGAAACTATGACTAATATAGAACTAAATATTTCTTACAGCTAATACTTAAACTAAAAACAACACTGGCAAAAAAAAAATGTATAAATAAACGAAACAACCGAACAAAGTAGGAACAAACCATAAAGTTACCACTTGCTTTCACTCTAAATGAACACAAAGAAGAACGAGCAGGGCGAAAGAGGCAGGGAGACAAAAAAAAAAAAAAAAAAAAAAAAAAAAAAAAACACTTTACATCCTAGACAAGGTGTCCGGGATCTTATTATCAGATCCTTTAATATGCTTAATTACCAAGTTGAGCTCTTGCAGTTGCAAGGCCCAGCGTAAAATTCTTTGGTTCGACCCTTTCATCCGTTCAATAAACACTAACGGATTATGATCCGTCCATACTTCCACTGGAAAAGAAAGATTAGTTAAGTATAGTTTAAAATAAGATATGGTACGGATCAGGGCGAGAGCCTCTTTCTCAATAGTTGAATATTTACGCTCTGCCGTTAACAATTCTTTGCTGTAGTAGGATATTGGGTACACCTCCTTGTCCTCACCCTTTTGAAAGAGAACTCCTCCAATACCTATATCACTAGCATCAACAGCAATTATAAAGGGAGCTTGAAAATTCGGAGAAATCAAAATAGGTTTAGACATGAGAATAGTCTTAATTCTAATGAATGCTTCTTCACACTCGCTAGTCCAAATGAATTTCTTATTTTTTGGCAAAATATTATTCAAAGGACGGGCAATGTCAAAAAAGTTCCTAACGAACCTTCTATAGTAGCTCATCATACCTAGCACCTTTCGAACTTCTCTGACATCGCACGGTCTCTTTAGATTAGTTATAGCATCGACATTAGCCTGTTTTTGGGCTATATGACCCAGACCAACCTCATGACCCAGATACACAACTTTAGCCTTACCAAATTCGCATTTAGTGAGGTTAATCACTAAACCCGCAGCACGGAGAGCTTCAAAAACATTACTTAACCTGAGTAAATGAGTTTGCCAATCATTACTGTGGACAACAAGATCATCTATGTAAATCTCAGTACTTTCTAATCCACAGACCACACGGTTCATTAATCTTTGAAAAGTACAAGCAGCATTCCTCATCCCAAAAGGCAAGACCTTGCATTCATACAAGCCGAATGGGGTGACAAATGCTGAAATTTTTCTTGCTCGATCCGACAAAGGAACTTGCTAGTAGCCCTTGAGCAAATCTAATTTTGTGATATACTTTGCTGAACCAATGCGGTCTATGCAGTCGTCAATTCTAGGAAGAGGAAAGGAATAATTTTTAGTATGCGTATCAACTTTACATTAATCCACACACATCCGATACTGTCCATCCGATTTCTTCACCAATACTATAGAGGAGCTCCAAGGACTAACAGAAGGTTGTATTAAATCATGCTTCAACATATATTCTATTTCCTTATAGACTATATCCATTTTAGTGTGATTTAGTCTTTAAGGGCTATGTTTAATTGGTGAAGCTTCTCCTACTACCACATCATGTTCAATTAAACTAGTCAATCCGGGAGAATCTCTAACCAAATCTGAAAAAGAATTAATTAAACCTTCCATCTCCCTTCTTTTATTTAGATAAAGATGCTTCAGATGCTCATCTAACCCATCCAAACGTTGCACATTCTTGGATAGAGCATCTGAAAGTACTTGATTAATTATTTCCTCAGACCCATCAGGAAGCACCTCTGCCACCAAAGAAACCGATTCATACCCGGTTTCCAAAGGATCAGATCTACTAGAGACATAAGGATTAAGTCTGTTAATGTGAAAAATTTGACACTTTCGTTTGCTCCCGGGAGCTTCTATTTCATAATTAAGATCGAATAACTTACTCAACACCTTCCAAGGCCCCTTATACCTTGCTTCAAGGAAGTTATCCGAATCAGTACCCAACAACAAAACTAATTCCCCAGGCTCAAACGACCGTGCTAGAGTTTTCTTGTCATAATTATTCTTCATAGTAGCCTAAAAGCTAGCTAAATTTTCTCTAGCAAACTTCCAGGCGCTAGAAAGTTTTCCTCTTAGGTTATCAACAAATTCACCCACGTTCGTCTCCTTTGTTTGATCAGATTCCAAAACTTCATATAAAATTTCTAAAGGGCCCCGTATTTTATGTCCAAAGACTAATTCTAAAGGAGCCATGCCCGTGGAAGAATTTGGATGACTTGTAAGAGCAAAGAGAGCAAAAGGAAGACCCTTATCCCATTCCTCTCCATGCTCATAACAAAATCTCCTTAAAATCGATTTAAGAGTTTGATGGAATCTTTCCACAACTCCCTGACTCTCTGGATGGTAAGGAACACTAGTAGTGTGTAGAATGGCCAGATCTGCACACCTACTTCGAAATTCCTTACTAGTGAAATCAGTTCCACAATCAGTTTTTATCTTACGAGGGATTCTATACCTCGAAAAGAAAATTACCAACTGGTCAAACGCGGCCTTAGATGTGATTTTCTTCATGGGAATGGCTTTGGGAAATCGTGATACCTGATCCATCATAGTCAGTAAATAGATAAATCCTGTTTTAGTTTTAGGCAGAGGGCCTACTATATCAACTACTAGCTCATTAAATGGCTCGCCAATAGCTGGTATGGGATACAAAGGTGCTTTTACAATTGTCTGATTAAGTTTACCTACCACTTAGCACACTGGACATTCTTTCACATATTGTTTTACTGACGATTTCATTCCCGGCCATCAAAAACATTTAGCCAACCTACGGAATGTCTTCCAGACACCAAAATGACCAGAGAATGAATAATCATGAGATAAATTTAATATTTATCTCTGAAATTGAGAAGGCACCACTATTTGCTCAATACGGGACATTTGGGGATCATTAGCAACCAGGGGACGACTCACCCTATATAATATGCCCCTTTTTAGCCAGAATCAAGGTTTTGTCAAGTCAGAAGTATCACCCAAATTGAAATTAAAATCTCTTTTCTGGGCTTCTATAAAAGCTGCTCTATCGCAATCGGGAATGACATTATCACTACTTACTAAACTACTTACTACTGACCCGGGTCTTCCTACATTTACGTCTATCTCTAAACTACTCAAATTTAACTCTCCATCATAATCTCTTAAGTCTGCAGCTCTTGCTGCAGCTCTAGTGGTAACCGCCACTGTACACTTATTGATTGACAATATTGGAGTTAATTCCTGGTCATCACTATTAATCATATCATTTCCTAATATGCCATCAATACCAGCTATAGGAAGACTCTCGACAACGGCCAACATGATCTTTCCATAATACCCAGGGAATGACATCATAACCTCTGCTAAAGGAGCCGAAACTATTGTGTTCGGGAAACCTCCCAGAACGATAAAGTTTCCTGAATACTTCACCAAACCCTTCAAACGGCTTTCCAATACTAACGACCGAGCCGACCCCGTATCTCTCAAAAATTTAACATCAATATTGAGAGAATTATATATTACTTTACCAGGCCATATGTATTTATCATATTTCAGTCATTCCTGTGGATTATTATAACCATCTCCGGGCGTACAATTGCCACAACTATCACTACCAATTATGGGTAATTTTACATCAGGAGATGCACTTGGCATTGAAGCCACAGGATTATTTCTTTGAAGATAATTTGTTCTGCTGTGACACTGAGCTTGAAAATGACTGGGTTTTTTACACCAGAAACAAGTCTTCATATTAATATTTCTCGTTCCAGAACTACCTCCATTGGAGAATACACGAGTACCAGGTTTACTCGTGAATTTTCCGTTCTTATTAGCAGGGAAATTATTCTGAACCACAGAAATCTTAGGCTTAATGTTATTACCTCTCATTCCTTTATGAAAATTTGCTGACTCTACTATATTATTATCTTTATCCTTGCTGACGAAATTACCTGAACCTGTTCTATGGGTCAAGACAAATTCGTCAGCCACTTGAGCTGCCTTACCTAAATTAGTGACCTTTACTTCTTCCAAATAAATTCTTAGTTCTTTGGAGCTAGATTTCTTAAACTCTTCCAAAAGAAAAGAGATAACTTGACGACTTTTCAACCAATCGTCAAACTGTTCCTCCTTGAACCTGGCAAAATTTTACACACGATAAGGAAGGATGTTTATTAAAATTTCTAAACTTTAACCTGTATGCCTCAGGGACCAAATCATAGGGTTTTAAAATTAGTGCCTTTATCTTGTGATAATCCCTGGCTCTACCTTCCTCCAAGGCATTGTATACCCGGATTGCCTTGCCTACCAATTTACACTGAATCAGCACTGTCCACATCTCTGGTGGCCAAGACAACCGTGAAGACACCCTCTCAAAAGCCTTGAAGAAGTCTGGAACATTTCCTTCATCAAAAATGGGAACCAATTTTAATGCAACCCCAATATTAAATCTATCGGGCTGACTACCTCGTGGGGTACTAGATTGGTTAGGAGCCCCCTGTAACCTAGCCATTTCCAAATTAAGGTTGGCCATCTCTATCTCATGCCTCCTCACCCTCTCGTTCTCCGCATGTTCCAGTTTCAACAACTCTATCCTTTTACAAATTAAATCATATTCCTGAATTTCCTTTGAATTAGAATTTACAGGAACAGTAGGAACTGCTGGCCCTAAATTCTCTTCAGACAAGATAGGGTTTGTGGTTATATTTCACCTTGGCAGCAAATTAGCTGGACCTTCATAAATAACTCCAGTCTGGGGAGGATCATCAAATAATGAAAAACCTGCACCATCAATAATGCCATTATCATCTGCAACTACCCTATCCTCATTTCCTAATTCGTTACCTCTATCACTAATATTTTCACCAAGTAACCCTTCAGCCTCGGCCAAACCTTGCATAACAGTGTTCTTTACCATTATTAGTAACCTCCTCTTTGTATCAGTCATTTTGAACGGAATACCCAACCATCTAGCACAACTAACTAGATATTCCTTACCTAGTATTGGTAAATGACTAATACAGTCGGAAGACCCTAAGAACTCGGCAGGACTAAACTCAGAGTCTTCCAAATCATCCATACTGGTAGGAGAGAAAGGTATTTCTAAAAATAAATACTATAACAACTACTGAGGAGCGTTCCAAAGTCCCAAACACTGTGTACACCTGAGCGCAAATACTGGCAAGGTCACCAGATTGTTACGACCTTGTTTAAGGCCGTAATTTCAAGGGTTCTTGTCTCTACTCAGAATTTGCGGTCAGTAAAAATGTAACACAGCAAATTAGGAACAAAAGAACAAACACCTCAACAAAAGTTACAATATCTATTTACACACAAATAACAAGGTAAGAGTTCGTAACAATGATAACCAAAATAAATGAATGTGCAAATCAAGGGAAAACTAACCTTAAGATTTTTAAAAGATCACCTATAACTAAATCAAACCCTAAGCTAGGAAATAGGAAAATTCTAAATGTGACATTTCAGCCAGCTACCTTTCAAATTACTGGCCAGAAAAATCTAACATAATAAACTAAGATAGGTCGAAGGAAGAAAGAGAAAATAAATGGGAAACATAATATTATTCCTACCTAACACCGACAAACTAACATAAATGTTAAACTTAACCTAATAAACAATGAATTTACAAAAAAAAAAAAAAAAAATAATCTTACAAATTTATGCAAAGGAATAATCACAAGAAGCTTAGTGGATTGTCTCATCAGGCCATACAAGGTCCAGAGGACCGTACTGCAAACAGGGGCGTGCACGTCTACAGGTACTCTGCGATCCACGATCGTCGTAAATAGCTATAAAAATATCTCATACCTGTAGAATGCCACCCCACTCTTCTCCACGAGTTCCAAGAACTCACTGACGCTGATGAGCAGGTCAACTGGATCAAGCTGCAATGCCTGCAGCCAATCCAAAATACCCCGGGAACACTAAGAGTGGTAGCCTCCGAGAATCTGGGACGTCGACGGATCTCGCACGCCGCAAACCGCACCGTTCTCACTAGATATGGGCCAACTCATTCGAAACTCTTCCGACGAACGAGGGAAGGGGCGCCGCTGATGAATGCCGCGGGTGACAAACACCAGCGACCACACACAAGGCAGCAAAGGACGGGATCCCAAAACTCCAAAAGTTACCAAAAATTAAATGGCAAAGCGTCAGGCTGTGAGGAGGAACTCGAACTAATTCTGTCACTTATCACCACCATTCGATCAAGCCTTCCACTCGAGTCAACACAGCTCATAGGAGAGAAAAACAACGATCGTTAATAAGGCACTTCAGTGGTTCACTAATACCGGGGGAGAAGGTGGTAAACAAAGCAAAACTGCGAAGTCATATGCTCTCTTACAGAGTTCATCAAACTAAGAAAGATCTTAAATGTACGAAAAACAACGCTAGCTTATTAATAAACTTAAAACTAAAACCATATCAAAAGGTTGGACAAGTAATAACAACTTATAATTAAATTATAATGAATTTACTTCAATCTAATAATGTATGTATATATATATATATATATATATATATATATATATATATATATATATATATATATATATATATATATATATATATATATAGATATATATATTTATATATATATATATATATATATATATATATATATATATATATATCTATATATATATATATATATATATATATATATATATATATATATATATATATATATATATATGTGTGTGTGTATGTGTGTGTGTGTGTGTATGTATTCAAGTGAATAGCCAGCTCGTAAGATGAGCTCCTCTTATGTAGGTATAAGTAATTGTATGTATATTGCCTAAGACTTTCGCCATTCATTTAACTGTATTTTTCTTTCAAGTCAGTGTATGTAAAGTTACGTTGTTTTTATGAAATAACTTTTTATTTCACATATCTTGTTACAAAGTCTTATGCAATCTCGAATAAGTATGTTGTACAAACCGTACGAGATATAAACGAGGTCTTATGTAGTTTCATGAGGTATTGCGTCAAGTTTGCGAGAAATTAAGCAATTTTTTTTTTCACGTGTTTAGAATGTTCTTGAAAACCCCAGAGTTAATTTCTTTTTCATTGTTCCGAGGAGGGAGGTGGGCGTAGCTAGCGGAGAGAGGGTTGCCTTGCATGCTAGGTTGGATCTTCTGATTGATATATATAGTTGGTAGCTTTGGCATCACAAGAGCCTGCCCCAAGCTATGAGAATAATATATTTATAAGGATCTATAATAAATAAGTCAATATATATATGCCTCAGGAATGCAGACCAGCAGAAGAGATCCAGCCTACCCATTTGAAAAAGCCAACATCCTCTCTAGCAAGTACCTCAAGTGTGTGCCCTCTCCAATGTGAATAAGGTTTAACCCAACTTATATCGTGTGTAGTGTGTTCAAACGTTAATGAAACTTTGATCGTGATTTCACATTTAATGTGTTATTGCACGTGCTGGTACCATATACTGTAAATTGTTTTAATCGGCCCTGTGATTTTAGGTGAAAACAGTGAAGTGTAGTTATTTTTGTTAGCTCTTCGACTATTTGTAAATTCCAATGAGAGTTTAATCATTAGAGTGTTAAAGGTTAACTATTTTCATTAATTGTTATGATCAAATATTTGTGTAAAATTTAATTTCCAGTAAAACCAGTGAACATATAATTTTCAGAGTGCAATATTTTCTTGTCTTAGTCTAAGTTCTGATTAGATTTAATATTTAGAGCATTTTATTTTTGTTGTAAATTCCTTCATATTCCTATAATTTTCATAAAATATAATTATTTTTTGTCAGGTGTGTAATATTTCGTTCACCAGTTTTTCATGCAGAAATCTCTAGTATCCCTGTTTAAGAATCGAAGTAAGAGGTTGTTTTGAATAGTTCAAAACAAATATTACCCAGTTTATTTTGAGTGTACATAAAAGACCTTTGGATATTCAGTGGATTTATTTACTGCCGTCTGGGAGCTTTATAATTTCCTCAGAGCTCGGGTATCAATTTTTTCAAGCGTAACAGATTTATGTAAAAACAAACAGATGAGTTTAGAACTCGGGTGGCTATATAACTTGCCAATATATATATATATATATATATATATATATATATATATATATATATATATATATATATATATATATATATATATATATATATATATATATATATATGTATATATATTGTGCCCAGACCCGTGACCATAATAATATATTCATGATGCCCAGACCCTAGGAATCGAGTGAGTCTGTTTTAGATACTATGAGTATCAAGAAGTGAAGAGGAGCATGCTAAAAGTGTATCAAATGAACCTTGAATAATATGATGAAACTTTGAGGAAGGACAAGAAAATTACTTTTCCGGTTTATGCTTATAAGGTATGACGGTGTTTCAAGACATTGACAAAGGCTGCTAACGTGAGGGAGATGGCTGCTTTAGAAAAATTGATAGTACTAAAACAGTATCGATGAGGAATTCCTGAACATATTCTAACGTACTTGAGAGAGAGAGAGAGAGAGAGAGAGAGAGAGAGAGAGAGAGAGAGAGAGAGAGGTGAAGAAACTTGATAAAGCTGCTTCAATGAGTGAAGGTTATAATATCATAAGTCAGAAACCCGTCGTTCCGACCAGGTGTCAAGTATTTGCAGAACCATGGAAACAAGTTCAGTAATAACTATGTGAACAAGTTCAATAGTTACACCGGTAGTAGCACTAATACTGTTCCAAAGCAGAATGTGATAGAACCACAGCAACAATCGTCAAATCATCCTCCTTTAAGTGTAGTGAAAGACTTGCAAAAGGTTAATATTGTCTGTTATGAATGCCCCCTGTGGCCGCAGGGGCATATAAAACTTAGAATAGCGCCAACGTTATCCCTGCGTGTCGTACAAGGTGACTAAAAGGGACGGGACGAGGGGGCTGGGAACCCCCTCTCCTGTATAAAATTCCTATGAGACATCGACAAAGAGATGGAGCTGGGGGGAGAGTGACTGATCCCCGCACTCTAGTTTTGGGGTGTTTGAATGTCCGTGGATGTAGTACGATAGAGAGTAAAAGATGTGAGATTGGAAGTATGTTTAGAAGTAGAAGGATGGATGTATTGGCCTTGTGTGAGACAAAGATGAAAGGAAAGGGTGAAGTGATGTTTGGTGAAATGTCTGGTAGAGTGTCTGGGATTGAAAGGGGGAGAGCGAGAGAGGATGTGGTGTTATTGCTGAGTGAATGGATGACAGGTAAAGTAGTGGAATGGAAGGAGATATCATCTAGGTTAATGTGGGTAAGGGTTAGATTGGGTAGGGAATGTTGGGTGTTTGTCAGTGCGTATGGGCCAGGTAGTGAGAAAAGTGAAGAAGAGCGGAATGAGTTCTGGAATGAATTAACTAGGTGTGTAGAAGGACTGGGTAGAAGGAATTATGTAGTTGTCATGGGTAACTTAAATGCTAGAGTGGGCGCTGGAGAGGTAGAAGGTGTCATTGGGAAGTATGGCGTACCAGGTGAAAATGAGAGTGGTGAGAGACTGGTAGATATGTGTGTTGAACAAGAGATGGTAATAAGTGCTAGCTTCTTTAAAAAGAAAGATAAAAATAAGTATACATGGGTAAGAGTGGCAAATGGAAGAGTAGTAGAAAGGGCATTAATGGATTATGTGTTGATAACTAAAAGAATGGTTGGAAGATTGAAAGACGCGCACGTGTTTAGGGGTATGGCTAACGGTATGTCTGATCATTTTTTGGTGGAAGGAAAATTAGTTGTAGCAAAAGAGTGGGGGAATAGAGTAGGTGGATGTAAAAGGGAGGTAGTGAGGGTTGAAGAGCTAATAAAACCGGGGATAAAAAGTAAATATCAGGAAAGGTTGAAAATGGCATATGACGAGGTGAGAGTAAGAGAAACTGGTAATTTAGAGGAGGAGTGGAAGTTAGTAAAAGAAAATTTTGTTGGGATTGCAAGTGATGTATGTGGCAAGAAGGTTGTTGGAGGCAGCATGAGGAAGGGCAGTGAATGGTGGAATGAAGGAGTGAAGGTAAAGGTGGAAGAGAAAAAGAGGGCTTTTGAAGAATGGCTGCAGAGTAATAGTATAGAGTAGTATGAAAAATATAGAGTGAAAAATGTGGAAGTAAAGCGCAAGGTACGTGAGGCAAAGAGGGCAGCTGACCTGAGGTGAGGTCAGGGATTGGGTCAGTCATATGAAGAAAATAAGAAGAAGTTTTGGAAAGAAGTGAAGAGAGTAAGGAAGGCTGGCGCAAGAATTGAAGAGACAGTGAAAGATGGAAATGGAAGGTTGTTAAAAGGAGAGGAGGCAAGGAAAAGGTGGGCGGAATATTTTGAAAGTTTGCTGAATGTTGAGGATAATAGAGAAGCAGATATAATTGCTGTTCCAGGTGTTGAGGTGCCAGTGATGGGAGATGAGAATGAGAGAGAGATTAATAGAGGAAGTGAGGAGAGCACTAGATGAAACGAGAGTAGGAAAAGCATCTGGTATGGATGGTGTGAAAGCTGAGATGTTGAAGGAAGGGGTGTGACTGTACTTGAATGGTTGGTGAGATTGTTTAATATGTGTTTTGTGTTGTCAATGGTGCCAGTGGATTGGGTTTGTGCATGTATTGTACCACTATATAAGGGTAAGGGAGATGTGCATGAGTGTTGTAATTCAAGAGGTATTAGTTTGTTGAGTGTAGTTGGAAAAGTGTATGGTAGAGTATTGATTAATAGGATTAAGGATAAAACAGAGAATGCAATCTTGGAAGTACAGGGTGGTTTTAGAAGAGGTAGGGGTTGTATGAATCAGATTTTTACAGTTAGGCAGATATGCGAGAAATATTTAGCAAAAGGTAAGGAGGTGTATGTTGCGTTTATGGATCTGGAGAAAGCATATGATAGAGTTGATAGGGAAGCAATATGGAATGTGATGAGGTTATATGGAGTTGGTGGAAGGTTGTTGCAAGCAGTGAAAAGTTTCTACAAAGGTAGTAAAGCATGTGTTAGAATAGGAAATGAAGTGAGTGATTGGTTTCCGGTGAGAGTGGGACTGAGACAGGGATGTGTGATGTCGCCGTGGTTGTTTAACTTGTATGTTGATGGAGTGGTGAGAGAGGTGAATGCTCGAGTGCTTGGACGAGGATTAAAACTGGTAGGCGAGAATGACCATGAATGGCAGGTAAATCAGTTGTTGTTTGTGGATGATACTGTACTGGTAGCAGACACAGAAGAGAAGCTTGACCGACTAGTGACAGAATTTGGAAGGGTGTGTGAGAGAAGGAAGTTGAGAGTTAATATGGGTAAGAGTAAGGTTATGAGATGTACGAGAAGGGAAGGTGGTGCAAGGTTGAATGTCATGTTGAATGGAGAGTTACTTGAGGAGGTGGATCAGTTTAAGTACTTGGGGTCTATTGTTGCAGCAAATGGTGGAGTGGAAGCAGATGTACGTCAGAGAGTGAATGAAGGTTGCAAAGTGTTGGGGGCAGTTAAGGGAGTAGTAAAAAATAGAGGGTTGGGCATGAATGTAAAGAGAGTTCTATATGAGAAAGTGATTGTACCAACTGTGATGTATGGATCGGAGTTGTGGGGAATGAAAGTGATGGAGAGACAGAAATTGAATATGTTTGAGATGAAGTGTCTAAGGAGTATGGCTGGTGTATCTCGAGTAGATAGGGTTAGGAATGAAGTGGTGAGGGAGAGAACGGGTGTAAGAAATGAGTTAGCGGCTAGTGGATATGAATGTGTTGAGGTGGTTTGGCCATGTTGAGAGAATGGAAAATGGTTGTCTGCTAAAGAAGGTGATGAATGCAAGAGTTGATGGGAGAAGTACAAGAGGAAGGCCAAGGTTTGGGTGGATGGATGGTGTGAAGAAAGCTCTGGGTGATAGGAGGATAGATGTGAGAGAGGCAAGAGAGCGTGCTAGAAATAGGAATGAATGGCGAGCGATTGTGACGCAGTTCCAGTAGGCCCTGCTGCTTCCTCCGGTGCCTTAGATGACCGCGGAGGTAGCAGCAGTAGGGGATTCAGCATTATGAAGCTTCATCTGTGGTGGATAATGTGGGAGGTTGGGCTGTGGCACCCTAGCAGTACCAGCTGAACTCGGTTGAGTCCCTAGTTAGGCTGAAGGAACGTAGAGAGTAGAGGTCCCCTTTTGTTTTGTTTCATTGTTGGTCTCGGCTACCCCCCAAAATTGGGGGAAGTGCCTTGGTATATGGATGGATGGATGAATGCAGCAAGAAAGACCATATCAGTTACGAATATTAGTTAAACCAACCAAAAGCAGTCGCTGCAAGTTTCATTAAAGGTGATGTTTTCCACTCTACTTGATAATTACGTTTTAATTATCTTAATTCGGGTGTAATGCTGTTATGTATAAAACATTAAAAAAAAACATTGTTCAATAGTCTTGGGTAGTGCCATAGCCTCTGTACCATGGTCTTCCACTGTCTGGGGTTAGAGTTCTCTTGCTTAAGGGTACACTCGGGCACACTATTCTATCTAATTTCCCTTCTTGCTTTGTTAAAGTTTTTGTAGTTTATATAGGAAATATCTATTTTAATGTTGTTACTGTTCTTAAAATGTTTTATTTTTCCTTGTTTCTTTTCCTCACTGGGCTACTTTCCCTGTTGGGGCCCCTGGGATTATATCCCTCTGCTTTTCCAACTAGGCTTGTAGCTGAGCAAGTAATAATAATAATAAAAATAATAATGATAGTTCAGATGTTTCCCATGAACAGGCACAACTAAGCCCATTCAACGCGGATTATTCACAAAATGAACATCACCAAATATCCAGGGAGAACATTACTACCTTCTTGCCAACTTCATCGAATAACCTGGATAAAACAAGAATGGAGGTAATTCTAAAAAGCAATCATGGGCAGAATATCGTTCTTGTGCGTAATTATATATATATATATATATATATATATATATATATATATATATATATATATATATATATATATACATATATATATATATATATATATATATATATATATATATATATATATATATACCAAAGCACTTCCCCCAATTTTGGGGGGTAGCCGACATCAACAATGAAACAAAAACAAAACAAAAAACAAAAACAAAAAAGGGGGCCCCTACTCTCTACGTTCCTCCAGCCTATCAAGGGACTCAACCGAGTTCAGCTGGTACTGCTAGGGTGCCACAGCCCACCCTCCCACATTATCCACCACAGATAAGGCTTCATGATGCTGAATCCCCTACTGGTGCTACCTCCGCGGTCATCTAAGGCATCCCAGTGTAAATTTGCAATTTATATTCTATATTTTATCATATTTTTTTTCAATAACTTTTTATAGATTATATGTTTTAATCATATTTCAATTTTAATGCAAATTTCTTTAATTTGCGTTGTTTTTCTTCGCAACAGCCTCTCTTTAATACGTTTTTTATATTTTTTTTCGTTTAAATAAGTCATTTTCCCTTATTCTTTTTTTTATTAAGTATTACTTTGGTCACTGAAAACATGACCTCTTAGCTTGATACCATAAAAAGATTTTACGAAAGGCAATATAATGTAGAAATATTTATGTATCTATAATACTGTTACCAGGCATTAAATTCTAATTATAGTTTTCTCATGGCTAAAGATAATTCGAGGTAATTATTTTTCCTCACTTTAGAAAAAACCAATAAAGAATTTCTAAACAATTTTTAGGTTTATGAACATATATTAAATAGTAATTTTAATTTAAAACGTGTGTAGCTGAGATTCTTCAAATATTATATAATTACTTTCATTCTAAACTATTTAGGGTCCACGCAGTCATGAAAGTCATAAACGATCGCCTGGCGACATGAGTAAAAAGTCACATGC
>NC_090761.1:1413373-1430873 GCF_036898095.1 Palaemon carinicauda
ATTGTTGAAAAATATATACCAAAAAAAAAAGCAATAAACAACAGACATGCATACCAAGAGACAGAAGCATCTTATTTCAGAAAATTAGAAAGTGGAAGAAAAATCTTACAAAAGAAAAAAATTTATGGAAAATGATGAAAATAAAAAGATAGAAAATGCAGAATCAAAGATTATGCAATCGAAAGAAAATAAAAAAAGGGACTTAGAAGAAAGGACAATTCAAAATATCAAAAAATATCCAAAGTACTTTACTCCTATGCAAAAAAGATGAATAAAGGGAGATTAAAATTATGCCCTCTAAGAATTGAAGGACGGTTAACGAATGAAAGAGAGGAAATATGCAACATATTAGCAGAAAAATATAAGAGTGAGCTCACGCCAAGAATTGGGAATGAGAATAATGAAACAGAAATGAGAGAAGAAAATGTTGAATATCTAACGGATATAGATATTAATGAAGCAGATATTGTCAAGGCTATAAGAGAAATTAAAAATGGATCAGCAACCGGACCAGATGGAGTTCCAGTGACTTTGTTAAAAACAACTGCACACACTATTGCGAAGCCGCATGCAATACTGCTAAGACAAAGTGTAGATATGAGCAAGATATATGTTAAACATAAATTAGCTTATATAACCCCTATTTTTCAAAGTGGATCAAGACTAGAGGCAAGCAATTATAGACCTGTTAGTCTAGCATCACATATTATGAAAGTGTATAAGAGGGTAATAAAAAGGAAAATAATGAATCATTTGGTTAAAAATAATTTGTTTAATATAGGTCAACATGGTTTTGTGGCCGGAAAAAGTACACAAACCCAACTGATAGCACACTATGAAAACATATACAAAGATATGATAAATGAAAAAGACACAGATGTGATCTATCTAGATTTTGCAAAAGTCTTTGACAAGGTAGACCATAATATATTAGATAAAAAAAAGCATAATATTATGGGAAAGATAGGAAAATGGGTAAAAGAATTCCTGCAAAACAGAAAACAGAGGTTGCAAATGATGAGAAATCAGATGAAGATCAGGTAATATCTGGCGTGCCACAGGGTATGGTATTAGCTGCACTGCTGTTTGTTATTATGATCTCAGACATAGACTGTGATGTTAAAAACTCTGTAGTGAGAAGTTTCGCCAATAACACAAGAATAAGTAGAGAAATTACTTGTGATGAAGATAGGAACTCACTACAAAGAGATCTAAACAAAATATATGAATGGACGGAGATAAATTCGAATAAATAAATTATGGAAACAGAGAAGGAATGGTATATGCATACAAGGGACCTAATAACGAGACAATCACAAACAAGGAAGCAATTAAAGACCTTGGTGTAATGTTAAATAGGAATATGTTATGCAACGACCAAATAGCAACACTGTTGGCTAAATGTAAAGCAAAAATGGGAATGTTACTCAGACACTTTAAAACAAGAAAAGCTGAACACATGATTATGCTTTACAAAACTTATGTACATAGTACACTCAAGTACTGCAATGTGATATGGTACCCACACTACCAAAAGGATATTGCACAATTAGAGAGTGTACAAAGTTCTTATACTGCTAGAATAGAAGAAGTTAAGGACCTTGACTACTGGGAAAGACTGCAATTTTTAAAACTATACAGTCTAGAAAGGAGAAGAGAACGCTACATGATAATACAAGCATGGAAGCAAATAGAAAGAATTACTGAAAACATCATGGAGCTAAAAATATCAGAAAGAGCAAGCCGAGGTAGATTAATAGTGCCCTAAACTATACCAGGAAAACTAAGGAAGGCGCACAGGACATTAATCCACTACGCACCAGCATCGATAATGCAGCGAATATTTAATGCGCTGACAGCTCATCTAAGAAAAATATCAGGAGTGAGCGTTGATGTGTAAAAGAATAAGCTAGATAAATACCTACGATGCATCCCAGACCATCCAAGACTGGAAGAGGCAAAATATACCGGAAGATGCATTAGCAACTCTTTGGTGGATATACGAGGTGCCTCACACTGAGGGACCTGGGAGAACCCAAACATTGAATAAGAATGAGCCCATGTCCTGCAGGTAAGATTTTCGTGGCGTTGATTATAATGCCCGTAGGGAATATTTTATGCTTCTTGCTTCATGAAGTATCGTATACCAGGATTAATTATTCTAAAATACTGAGAGGAAATTGTACATCATAACTTATATATATTTTATTTATATTTTTCAGCTTAATTCCAAGTCTATGTCAGTTTAGGAATCTTGAAGACCCCTGCTCCATGGATTCTTGATAGACACCTTTCAAGAAGTCAGCTTCTACATAGAGATCAATGCAGATTTGTGAATCCAACATAACACTTCAAATGAGGCATATTTGCGTTCACCTGTCTGAATTATGCCGGCCAGGCATTATGGCACCACATTTCAGATATCCCACCTGATCTCCAGCTACGGTCCTGACCTGGGAGAAGCGTTCTTCCCTCCCTCGTCCCATTAAATTCATGGCTGCACTCCAAGCCCTGACTTTACTTTGGCAAAACCACACAACACAGACCGGGTGAGTGACCTCCTAACAACATCCTCTCAAAATTAATGGACTGAAGAGCCGTTTAAGGCTTTAAAATGGCAGTGGAAGGGCTTCCCAAATAAAATCACAAGTTACTTGGACGAAGACGTAAGGCCAAGATGATCTGGTCAAAACATTCAGGCTTGTGTGCAAAAGTCTTTGTACCTTAAAACTTATTCGTGTTGTATATCAGAATAACCATGAGTTTTATGTATATCTCGATAACCAGTCCGGTTATATTTCATTTTACTATTTTTGACCAACTCCATGCTTATGGAATGAATTCGTGTTTGATTTCTATCCTAATTTTTGGGTTCAAGCCATGTCGTCCGGATGGAAGGTTCCTAATAATAGCTTCCAAGGGATATATGAACTACAGTGATATTCCCAGAGAATTTACCTTTAGGGCTCCAGAATTCTAACTCCTGGTGCGAATATCCTTACCATTCTCTCAAGGATATCACATAAATCAGGGGACGTATATCTTGATACAACACATAGCGATCTTCACCCCGAATAGCGTTCTCGCCTCGAAGGGGAGGAGTGGCAATTTTGGAAGGGGAGCCGTTATCAAGATTACCCTATTTCCTATACTACTATTGATTATCAAGATGGCGCCATATTCAAGATGGCGGTCATTCCTAATTTTGTAGCGAATTCACACGGTGGTGTTCCTTGTTGATCTAACTTTTTCGAACGATTCTGCAAGGATTATTATGCAATCTCCAGCTTCTTTCGCCTCTTGAAAGTTGAGTATTGATTCTTTACAATGTATATTATTTTAGCTTCTGTTTCACAGTGAAATTAGAGTAATATATTGTGAATAGGAGCTAGGCCTGTTACCGGAGGCGCAATGGGCGCTGTCGTTTGTTAGGCATGTGTTATTTAGTTAGTAGAACGACTTTCCCGGTTGAAATAGCATTTATAAATCATGAAAGCTATTTAGGCATAATTATACTTGTAAAGATATTTATGGTATGCATAATTTTCCTCTTCCTTTGTCGATCGTATACGTTAGAGTTTTGGTGATTTAGATAACCGAAATCTCGTCTTGCCTAGGTTACCTAACCTAGGTGAGGTAGTATACTTTCAGACATTTCCCCGTTTACCCTTGTATATCGTTTTATCGATTCTAAAGGATATAGATATCTCCTAGAATTATTATATAAACCGATGCTCGTCTCCAGTGGAGACTTAAGGGTAATCCCTCCTTCCCTCTGAGTGTAGCCTTAGGCTACAACCCTAGTTAGTCTTGCCTTCGAGTAGACACTCAGGCTTGACTGGGCTAGTGTTTTCTGTCTCTTCCATTGGCCAGCAGATAGCAGGCTTTGGGTTTCGGTCAGAACCTCAGAGTATATGGTATTTTGCCGGCAGCCGGCCTGCAGGGTGAATAGTCATTCCCCTGCCGGACTAGGCTGCCGGAATAGGAGGCTAGACCTCCCTAGGCCGCACTTGTTGTGGGTGTATAATGCCGGCACCTTCTCTCCGCGGTCTAGAAGACTAGTCCTGTGCTCGCAGACCCTAGGCTGAAGAATAGACATTCTTCTGCCGCCTAGGATAGCGCCGGCACTGGAACTCTGTTTCTCCCTTGTTGAGAGGAGGCAGCAAGTCTGCCGCCATCCCCTTAACTGTATTGGCAGACCCTAGGCTGGAGAATGGATATTCTCCTGCCACCTAGGATGGCGCCGATACTGAAACAGAGTTTCTTAGGGGTGTGGTAGGACCGGCAACCCTGGCGGCTCCTTCCACACCTCATACAGGACCCTTTTCCCTCCCCCCCCCTGTCCTTTAGTGATGGCCTAGCCATCGCAACCCTTTGGGCTGTCGTCCTGCAATCTCACCGCTTGCCAGCGGGTTGCGGAGCCGGCCGGGCTCCTACTGAACAGCTGTTTGCCGGCTGCTGGCTGCCATGACGGCTGCCGGCAGCCATGACAGCTGCCCGGGGGGAGTCCCTTCTATCACCAAGGTTCTTCAGTCCTCCCATGGACTGCCGGGCACAAGTCCTGTTGCCGGGGCACTAACCCAGCCGGCGGCATGCCGGCCGGGCCGGCGCCGACAGGTACTGAGCCATCCGGCGGTATGCCGACTGTACCAGCGATGCCGGGTACTAGCCTGCCGGCCGGACTATGCCGGCAACGGTACTTGTGATTGGATGGAAGCCTGAATGATGCATTCTCCCCTTCTATTTGGATCTTCTTTCTGGTGAAGGCAGTAAATTATATATTTACATCCTTATTCAGTGTAAACATACACAGTAATAAGGCAGTCCTTCACTCCATCCTTTCTATCTCTCTATCAGCTAGTATGCCGGACGGACTGTGCCGTCAGGGACTAGCTATGCTGGCTATATGCCAGCTGAATTACAGCATATGATTATACAGTAGTCAGTATATTTGCAGTATAGGATATACTGCAGATAGAAAACTATTGTATATATTATACTAGTAGTTATTTCTAACATATCTTGGGTATCCTTGCCCAGGTGTTTGCTGAGACCAATCCTATATTGAAAGAATAGAATTTCTTCAATACTCTGATTGGAAATCAGTTTACATTTTACCTTACAATATTAGATAATTTAGAAGGGCCAGTGGTAGTACACTTTCTATCCTTAAAGGTTAGAACCCTTATCTTTGAGCTTTCCTGATCAGGAAACTCTATGGTTTTAATATTGGAAGGGAAGGTCACAGCAATTGGCTGGGTAGGATACACAAATATGTGTCTTTTTAATTTCTAGTTCAGTCGGCATCATGCCGGCTGGATCGTGCCGCCAGATGCTTGCCATACCGGCAGCCCACTGGCTGAACTACAGTATATGATTATACAGTAGCCAGTATTTTGCAATATAGTATATACTGCAAACAGAAAACTATAGTATTATTATATAGTAGTTAATTTCTAACATATCTTGGGTACCCTTGTGCAGGCTTCTGCTGAGACCGAACCTATATTGAAAGAATAGAATTCCTTCAATACTCTGATTGGAAATCAGTCATCCTTACCCCACAGTATTAAATAATTAGAAGGGTCAGTAGCAGTGTACATTTTTTTTATTCCTAGGGGTTAGAACCTTTTTTGTTCGAGTTGCCTTGATAAAGGAAACTCTTTATATCTAATACTGAGGGGAAGATAAAGCAAATGCTTGCAAGGGATACACAAGTATGTGTCTCTCACTATTCCTTTTTAGCTTACTATCCAAAGCTATAATAATTAAAAAATTATTATTACATATTGCTTATCAGGTGAGATAAACAATTGTATACTCATTCTGCTTACCTTTCTTTACAGGAGGAACCCCAGATGAAATCTGATGCAGTCTTCTGCAATATTAAGAGTAAGTACTTTTACGGTTATAATGCATGCAGGTCTCATGCCCCCTGCATTATTATTTCCAAATCCCTGCAATATTGGGACCCCCAAGTTTGCAATATTTGTCGGACATTAGTGTCCAAAGGTTTTGATAATCCCAAGTCAATGGAATCTAAGGATGCGTCACGTAAAAAACTACGCAAATGGGTAAGAGGGTTCCAGAAGATCTCTCTGGGACCATACCTACCTAACGATAGGATGCATAGCTTACTGTTCCCGAAACCAAGTAGTGAAATAGTGGTGCCCCAGGCACAATTTGCACCTCCCTGTGTCCAGGTTGCCATCGGGACGGAGGGCAGGAAGGCACCCCTGGAAGAAGATGACGATGTCTTGTCGGAATTGCTTCCGTCTGTGCCGGCCCTGGAGCCATTAACCTCGACGTCTTCACCTTCTACCTCTCTATTAGACAAAATAGGCCAATTACTGGCCCATCTTACGGGTCTAATGAAAAACTTTCGCAAACAAGGCGAAACAAAGGAAGTGAAACTCAAAATAGAGCTCCGTGAAGCTCCACTCATCGCCTCGCGAGGGTCCTTCAAGCGACCCAGAGACCAAGACCTTCCGACATGCTCCAAAACCAATCCCTGGAGGAATGCGGAGCTCATGCCGATTTTAGGCAAACTCTACATCTCAGAGAAGATGGGAGCTGTTCCTTTAGACGAAATCCAGATTTGGCCAAGCTTTAACGTTTTCCCTGATTGCTTCATTCGACTGAAGCATTAACCAACACCAGAAAAAGAAACGGAACCGAAGGAAGTCATGGTTGTCGACCATGATAAGGCACAGGCTATCTTGTCAAGCAGCCTGAGAAAGGTGGATTACTCGGTGTCGAAAGTGTTCGCACTGAGTAAGAGACACCCTACCTTTCTTGCTCCTTCTTCAATAACATTCCCCTTTACGTGGAAGGCATTTAAATCTGTTGCCAAGGCAGTGGAGGCAGGTAAACCATGTCCTGCACTTGAGGAGTGCAAGCCTCTGTCATTAGCCTTGCCCCTGCAAGAGAACGATTGGAAGGAAGTCCACTTAACCTTTTCAGTAGGGAATAAGACACAAAGGTGAGACTTGCGACCTCCTTATCCCTACAAAACTGCAAAACTTCAGCCCATCGAAGTACCCCAGACATGCTCATGGTCTTGGCCAAAATGCATATGGCCACCTTAGTAAAAGACCTATATGCCTTTATGAAGGCTAGGAGAACCTGTAGGGAGTTTGTGTTCGCTGCTGCAACAGTGAAACATGAACCCAGGAAGCTGATATCTTCCAACATCTGGGGCAAAGACCTCTTTCCAAATGTGGTAGTCAAAGAGGTAATCGAGAAAGCCACTACGGAGAATAGGAACCTTCTTCAGAAGTGGGGCATCTCTTCAAAGAGGAAGTCTTCCACGGATGTGGGTCCCCAACCTAAAAGGAAGACAAAAAAGTCTAGACTTTTTCCTCGGTCTGTTCAACAACATCCCACAGTTTCTATGACCGCGGTGCCCCAGGCAGGCGGTCGAGGAGGTAAACCTTTTGATCAGCCGAAGCAAAGAGAAGCTTCTGGTAGGAGGGAGGTTCCAATAGGATTGTTGGACCTTCGATCCTTGGGCCCAAGGCCTAATCAAGATTGGACTAGGATGGAAACTAGACATGCCTCCACCATCATTTCCTCAACTCTTCCAACACTTCAACCCCGTATTAGAAGAGTATACCCTATAGCTCCAAAGCATATAGGTTATAAGGAAAGTAAAGTCCATCGAATTCCAGGGAAGGCTGTTTTGTGTTCGCAAGAAGGACTCAAGAAAACTCAAAGTCATTCTGAACTTGTCCCCACTCAACAACTTCAAAAGAAACAGCAAGTTCAGGATGTTAATCCTTCTACACACAAGGACCCTTGATAGACCTGACAGGTGCCTATCGGCAGCTTCTGGTCAGTCGCCCCCTCTCCTCCTACCTAGGATTCAAGTTATAGAAGATAGAATATGTCCTAAGAGCCATACTCTTCGGACTAAACACAGTACCAAGTATCTTCACGAAATTGGCGGATGCAGTCGTGCAATAACCATGCCTAGAAACTGTTTAGGTAACAAAGTACCTGGATAAATGGCTGGTGCGGGCAGCACCTGAAGTGGCTGGTCTGCGAGCATCTAAAGAGGTAACCCAGTTCCTGGAACGTCGGGGATGCAAAATCAACTTCAAGAAGTCTCGACTCTCCCCAGCTCAAAGGTTTCAATGCCTGAAAAACCATTGGAACCTGAGGTCACACTGTCTCTCCTTTCCCTTAGGGATGTAGAAGGAGATCGCAGGGTTAGTCAAGAGACTACGGTAATTCATCAGAATTTCAAGAAGCTGACAGGAAAGAGTATCGAACTCTCTCCAGTTCACAGCAGTGACAGACCTAGTGCTAAGAGCACAGCTGAAAGATGCATCAAGAGTCTGGAGAAGATACGCATCAAACGGTCAAAGATATCTAAAATGACCGATATCAGTCTTTCCTTGATCACTTCTCAACCCATGGTCGAAGGCCAAAAGCCTATTGAGGACCGTGCTCTTGCAACTACCTCGACTATCGAAAATCATCCGCATGGATGCCTCGACGGAAGAATGGGGAGTTCACTCCCATCAGAGGAAAGCCCAAGGGACTTGGTCATCTCTACTCAAGGCCCTTCTCAACTACTTTTTGGAAGCCATGGCAGTCCTGTTGAGGTTGAGGAAACTCTCTTCACCCAGATCAGGCCTCCTCAGGCAGATCTGGGACAGCGAAGTGATAGTGAGATGTCTGAACCAACAAGGCTCGAGATCGTCCCATATAATCTAGGTGATATTAGCCATCCCCTACCTAAAGATATGGCACCTATCAGCAGCTCATGTACAAATGATCCGTAATGTGACGGCGGATGCCCTACTCAGGCTCAAGCCGATAAAGTCAGAATGGTCCACAGACGCAGACCCATTCTCTTCCAGATTGGAACAAGTCCCCGAACTGCAGATCGGCCTCTTCGTGACGAGCGTCATCAAGAAACTACCTCGATATGTAGCCCCATACGAGGACCCTCTAGAGGAGATAACGGACACCATGTCTCTAGTGTGGAATGGATGGACCCGGAAATTCCTGTTCTTTCCTTCCAATTTCCTGCTGAAAGTCATCAACACGCTGAGATCCTTCCAAGGAAAGGCAGCTCCAGTGGCTACCAAATAGTCCAAGAGCAACTGGTTCCCTCTAGTGAGGGTACTGAGACTGAGGCTGGCCCTTGTACTGAACCCAGCACTATCTCAGAGGGTTCAGAAGTTAATTGTCTTCGATTCATCACAGAGAGCCCAAACCCTTCATTTCATGATTTTCTCACCCTAGCGGTTAAGAATAGATTTGGGATCTCAGAAATATAGACTTCCTGGAAGAATACAAGTCTAAGTCAACCAGAAGACAATATGAATCATCTTGGAAAAAGTGGGTTGCTTTTGTCAAAGCAAAAGGACCGAAAGAAATTTCAATAAACTTCTGTTTGTCCTTCTTTATCCACCTTCATAATCAAGGTCTAGCAGCTAACACGATAACTACGTGTAAGTCAGCCTTGACTAGACCTCATCTATATGCCTTTCAAGTGGATCTGACGGATGAAATCTTTAATAAGATCCCGAAGGCATGCGCTAGCCTTAGGCCTGTAGCTCCTCCGAAGCCCATCTCATGGTCTTTGGACAAGGTCCTTTATTATGCCTCATCTGTAAACAATGAAGATTGTTTTCTCAAGGATCTAACCCAGAAGGTTATTTTCCTGTTTGCTATAGCCTCATGGGCTAGAGTTAGTGAAATAGTACCCCTATCAAGAAATGAGGGCCACATTCAGTTCATAGAAGTGGGAGAACTGAATCTCTTTCCTGATCCAACCTTTCTCGCCACAAACGAGCTACCCACTAAAAGATGGGGTCCCTGGAGAATATGCCCTCTGAAGGAAGATGTCTCTTTATGTCCAGTAGAGTGTCTAAAGGTCTATCTTCGTAGAACTTCAGACTTCAGGGGAGGACAGCTCTTCAAAGGAGAAACCTCAGGATCAAACTTATCCCTAAAACAACTGAGGGCGAAGCTCACCTAATTCATTCGCAGAGCAAATCCTGACGGTACAACCGCAGGTCATGATCCGAGGAAAATTGCTTCATCACTGAACTTTTTTCAGTATATGGACTTTGAGCGTCTTCGCTCAGATACTGGATGGAAATCATCCAGAGGGCTCTACAAACACTACGCTAAGCAAGTCCATTAACTGAAGCATTATGTGGTGGCGGCAGGTAGTGTATTAAAACCTGTCGTCTAGTGCTGTGATGAACAGTTAATTGACTGGGACTATCAATTAGGGTGAAAAGTTGTTGACACTTCCAGTGTGACACCTTTTAAGTGAGTGTCACCATGGTGACACTAAATCTGTTCAAAATCTCAGGTGTGGAATTATACAGATAACACTTGTGCCGTGTGTACGTAGTACACAGTGTTAATAGTAGACAACATTCGTTTCACTTGTTATTCCATTTAGTCATTTATTTGAAATAAATGTCTATCAGAATGCAATGGCGTCCTTTCTCACCTTGCAATTTGCACATTAAAGATGCTAGAGTTCTTTCACGTATTTATTTAAGTAGACCTCATATCATTGTATATTTACAAACAATGGATATAGTTTACACTGATATTGTTCCGACAATATATACAAACCGTGAGACCGTTTGTATATCTGGTGGATACTTATGTTTGTTCATACAATATATGCTAACCTTGAGGCCCCTTTTCTACTGTATAGTATGACTCTTCCCTGTAGGGCCCATGAAGCACTAACATTGTCTAGGATTAGTGGTAATGACGGATAACGGTAATGTCATTTGTCTCATTGGTCTACATGACCATAGAAAAATTGTCCCAAGGTTAAGGCACCGATGAAAATACACAGATACAGTACTTTCTAGTAATTCTATGGAAAACTTCCATCAGGACGACATGGCTTGAGCCAAAAAAACGGATTTTGAGTGAAGCGAAAAATCTATTTTTGGGTGAGATACCCATGTCATCCTGATGGACCCACCCTCCTTCTCTGTAGAGAAGGCATTTGCAGAATCCCCCCCGAAACTACTATATCTGTAGTACCATGGTCAATGCTACAAGGAATGACCGCCATCTTGAATATGGCGCCATCTTGATACTCAATAGTAGTATAGGAAATAGGGTAACCTTGATAATGGCTCCCATTCAAAAATTACAACTCTTCCCCCTCGAGGCGAAAACGCTATTCGGGGTGAAGATCGCTATGTATCGTATCAAGATATACGTCCCCTGATTTATGCGATATCCTTAAGAAAATGGTAAGGATATTCGCGCCAGGAGTTAGAATTCTGGAGACCTTAAGGTAAATTATCTGGGAATATCACTGTAGTTCATATATCCCTTGGAAACTACTATTAGGAACCTTCCATCAGTACGACATGGCTATCTCACCCAAAAATAGATTTTTCGCTTCGCTCAAAATCCGTTTATTAGCCCCGTATATAATTTTTTTCTAATTTTGATTAAACACTTAGTTATGGATTTACCATGTGTTTTATGAGTATCTTAATGATTATTCTTGTGTACTTTATTTTGCAGTTTTTGACTAACTTCTTGCAGAATATTCACGTACATAAATTGTATTTAAATTGTACTAATCCACAATTTACACAGTTTTTTATCGGTTAGCATTGTTCATTATGTTATGTTAGCTGTACTAAGACTGCATATATTGTGAATAAATGTGTAGGATAGGTTAAGTTAATAATTAATTTTAGCTAAACGCCTTTGCCTAATACTTCCTTATTCATTTTGTGAAAGTTATTACGATACTGAATTGAATAATTGGGAAAGGCCCTGCTTTAAGTTAGTTATATAAACTCTTTTGGTGCTTTTGTGAACGCATTTGGATTTATACCTTACTGGGAAAAAAAAAATCACATACTTATGACTCAAACTATAATATCCAGCTTATTTTCAAGTTAAAGGAACTTTAAATAAATGGCTTCGTTGAAGCCATATATTATATATCTTTCATATTTTTATCTATGCTACTGAAGTGAACCCGCTTTAGAGTATCGCTCCTCCTCACACTTTTGAGTTATTGTCTTTACCTTACAATTATTCAGCACTCATATTTGGGGTGTAAAAAGGCCAATACATGTATTGGACTTGGGGTGTAATATCCCGTACTAGGTGTAGCGCCTGAATACCGAGTTGGTATGGGTAATGAAAAAGCTAATATAAAGAAATCCAGTTTAACGTGCATTAGTTAATGAATTATAACTGTACAGTATTCTGATCTGTTGGTTAGCTTGGGAGTGTTGGTGGTCCAGTAGCCTAATATGGGATCTAGATATATAACACAGAAATCTACCTGGATTTTTTTTCTGTACTTAGTAAATTCACATTGAGATATTTTTTCCTCTTTTACAGTTACACAACCATAGGTATGAAGTATTGAATTTTATTAACTGTAACAAAACATAAAAAAGTAAATATATAACATTGTTACTAAAATGTACCTTGTGCCAATGTTCTGAACGCCAGATAGATTTTTTTTTTTTTCGGAAACCGTATATTGTACTAAACTTTGAGCATATGGATAATTTTATTCAACCTTATTATAGAAATAAGAAATTTCACAAACTTAATTTATTAGCTTAACCAATCTTGAAATTTTCAGCAATAAAAGGCTTTTATAGTGAATGAAAATGCTGGTCGAGCTGGATAGGTAAAAACATTTTGAGAGACAACTCCTCAGTAATAAGGACACCATCACTAAAGAGGTATTGCAGAGCCTTCCGAATCCTTTACTGATTAAACCCTTAGCTATTCTGAAAATCGCAAATACACTTATGTTTTATCCAAATAATATGGGTAGAAAATGTTTTATTTTAAACATACCCGGTTTATAAAAACAGGCCGATGTCAAATTCTAAGTTCCGAAATGAAAATATTTTTTTTTTTCACAGAACTGAAAACAATCTTGCACCGTAACATCTCGAGATATTAAAATATGATAAAATAAAGGTAACATTACTCTAGTAGGTAGGCAATACAGGCCAATATGGATTCTATCATCGCAATTGTAAACGCAAAAAAAAATTTGTGAAGTTTTCTAACCCTTTATATTATCAAAACAGACTGATTGCTGGAATTTAAACCAAATTCAAGAGCCTATGATTAACCAAGGATTTAATTTTTTTGTACGACGATAGCAAAATGTAATCTTAAGCAAAATTTCTACTTAAATAAATGTCTTGAATCACCCAATGAATAACGCATCTCTCGTTCAGGCTGACTTCCCTAAAGCACATCCATCCCAATGAATATTGCGAAGAGAGCAATATATGATGGTAATAGGTGATTCCACCAAGAAGTCGAATGATGGTTTCCAGACAGAAGTCGTCCCCGGAATATGTTTCACTTAGCTCCTCATATGTTATGCCTTTATCAAAATAATCAAAAGCTTCCAAAGCAACACGAAGATGAATGGGCATTTCCAACCCTCATATATGTCGAGAAACTGGAGAACGTTTCGTCTTTACCAGACTGTGCCTTCCTTTTACTGGCGTTCGTTATTTCGAAACCTAATTTTTCAACTCGGCCTTTCGAGATTCTTCTGAGGATAATGAGTAGGCAGCAGTGTGATCGATAAACAAACAAGTAGTTATCCCACGATAAAGAGAGGCCAAAATGTCACCTGAACTGACGAGCATTTACATAATTAACAATATATAGTATAACTTGGGGAAACTATTAAAGAAATTATTTGTGTAAAAATCCAAATATTAGTATTATTATCTGAAACCTTAGGAAGCAAACTAAAATAAATAATTTTATCAACATATAAAACTTGAGGTAATTATTATTATTATTATTATTATTATTATTATTATTGTTGTTGTTGTTGTTGTTGTTGTTGTTGTTGTTATTATTAATATTATTAGTATTATTTTATAATAATTATTATTATTATTATTATTATTATTATTATTATTATATATGTGAGTATATATACATACACACACACACACACACACACACATATATATATATATATATATATATATATACATATATATATACATACATATATGTATATATTTATATATATATATACATATATATATATATATATATATATATATATATATATATATATATATGTATATGTGTGTGTAAATATATATATATATATATATATATATATATATATATATATATATATATATATATATATATATATATATATATGGTATATATATATATATATATATATATATATATATATATGTATGTATATATATATATATATATATATATATTTATATTTATATATATATATATATATATATATATATATATATATATATATATATATGATAAATATAAGCTTGCCGACCAGGGTTCGATTCCCGGCCGGAGCCAAGCTCTTGTCTTTGTGTGATTTCGCCTGGGGCTCTGATCCCGAGGTCGTTAAGAGAATCCAGACATTAATATATCAAATATATATATGGCTTATTTGAATATATATATATATATATATATCATATATATATATATATATATATATATATATATATATATATATATATATATATATGTGTGTGTGTGTGTGTGTGTGTGTGTATGTGTGAGTGTGTGTGTGTGTAATTCACTATAATCATCAACTGTTGCTAGTCAACTGCAGAACAAAGTCCTCAGACATGTCCTTTCCTTCTCGTCTGTTTATGGTCTTACTGTGAAAGTTCACACCCACAACCTTTCATAGTTCGTCAATCTATCGTTTTTTCTGCTTCATTTATAATCTCTAGGGACCCATTCTGTTATTCTTAATGTCCATGTATTGCCGGTCATTCTCATTATATGTCCTGCCCATATCCATTTCTTTTTCTTGCATGTTATTGGAATATCTTCTGCTTTAGTTTGCTCTCGTATCCATTTTGATCTTTTTCTGCCCCAAATCATTATTTTTTCCATAGCTCTTTGAGTTATAACTAGGTTATGTTCTAATGTTTTAGTAAAGTTCTAAGTTACTGATGCATTAATTAATACTGGTAGAAGCATCTTATTTTCTTTTTGGAGAATGTGCCTTTTACTTATCCTAATATCATTTATTTATTTATTTATTTATTTATTTGTTTGTTTTGCCAAATACTCTCACTCCCATGCTTATCCTTTTTTTAATTTTGGTCTCGTGTCATGATTAAACAATCTCTGTCCTAAGTACCTAAATCCGTTAATAATCTCCAGAGGCTCGTCCATAAAATTTATTTTGGTGTCTCCATTTTCATTGAACATTGTCTTAGTTTTATTCATATATATTTTCATTTCTATATTTCTGTTCTCTCTATTCAAAACTTCTATCATCTTTTGTAATTCCTCCTATGATTCATTACACACTATTATATTACCTACAAATATTGAGATATTAAGGTATCCCCAATTAATATTAATTCCTACCTTTTCCAAATCTAAATTCTTTAAAACTTCTTCTTGGCATGCTGTGAATAATTTAGAAGAGATGGAATCTTCCTGTCTAACTCCCTTCTCAATTGTAACTTTCTCACCATTTTTATGTAGTTTTAGGATGGCTGTACATCATCAGTAGATATCTTCAACTGTTCTAACATAAAATTCTTTTATTCATTGTCTATTAGGGGCTTTCATTGCTGCTGAGGTTTTGACAGAATCAAAAGCTTTCTCATATACTATAAGTGCCATACTTAGTGGTTTATTATGCTCTGCTGATTTTTCAATTAGCTGGTTAATTAAGTGGATGTGGTCAGTTGTTGAATACCTGATTATAAAGCCTGTCTACTTATTTGGTTGATTAAAGTCTAACTGTCTATCTATTCGGCCTGATATAATCTTTGTAAATGTTTTATATATTACAGAGAGTAAACTTATTAGGTGGTAATTTTTCAGGTCTTTTGTGTCTCCTTTTTTTTTAAGATAGTATGATGATAAAAATGTTTCAATCAGTAGGTATAGAGCATTCATACAGACTTGTATAGGGTTCAGTGAGTATTACTACTATGAAATCACCTCAATCTTTCATTAACTCAATTGTTAGGCCATCTTCTCCTGCGGCATTCCCTCTTTCATACCATTTTACTTCTACTGTTACCATTGGAACCGGCTTAGGGGTTTCATAACTTCTAATGATGAAGTTATTTCTTATATCAAAATTGTATAGCATTGTATATAATTCCTGTACAATCTTTTTTCACTCCATCTTTATTTTGGATTATATACCCATTTCCATCCTTCAAAACAAACATCTGTTGTCACCCTGTTCCAAGTGTTCTTTTCATTAATTTGATGTTTCTTATTTTCTTTAGTGTTTCTTAAAATTTGGTCTGACTGTGTTTACGAATATCTTGGTTTTTTAGTTTGTTCATTGTTTTGAATAGTTCTGCTAATTTTATTTAATCTCCTTTGGTTCTTACACTCATTTCCAACCCTTTCTTTATTAGGTTTTGGTCTTTTCTGATAGTTTTCCTTATTCTTGTTAAGAGATTTTTCCACCTACATTATGTGTTGTTTCTAATGTATAATTTGTTAAATTACTGTCCCATTTTTCCTTACTTATTTCCATTTCATCGTGTAGCTGGGAGTGCCTATTTTGTATTGCTGGACTAAACTCATCAGAATTTTCTCTATTACAGGATTTTGTAATTCTTTCATAAAATCAATTTTATTTTTCTCTTCCCTTAGACATAATAGAATTTATTTCTCACCATTCTATGATTCCTTGACTTTAACTTGTTTAACACTGTTACATCTTTAACTAAATTTACTTTTTCATTGAAAATAAAATGTCCATTTTCTATGTTCCTTTTATAAAGGATGGTGTTCAAGATTTTAAGATATTTTTCTTAAATTAAATTCTATAAGCATGTCTTCTCTGTCATTCCTTGTGATTAGCCTACTCTAAATTTAATTCCTATTGATTCAACTCTCTTCTTTTGACCTACTTCAGCATTAAATTAAGTCCTATGTTTTTCAATAGACATCTCCAAATCTAAGTTTCTATTTCTTCCTTTGTATGAGATGTTGGTGGTGAATGCGTTTGAATGATCTTCAGTTTATAATTCTTATTTAGTTTGATGATCAATCCTGCAATTTTATCACTAGTACTACAGAATTCTTCTATGTTACCTGCAAGATATTTATCAATAGGAAAACCGAATCCATTCCCATTGGTTTTTTTTTTATGTCCTCTGAAGCAAAATATACGGCTCTCTTTTAATTCTATGTTAGATTCCTCAGTTTTTCTAATTTCACTCAATTCTAATATATCACAATTTATTTCTCTCAGCTCTTCTAGCATCACAGCAAGAACTCCTTAAACAGGGTCCTGGCGTTGTATGTTGCAAGGTTCACTTTCCAAAGGTGGCCTGTTCTAGTACAGAGATTTTTAGCTCCCCTCCAATAAAGTGTAACTGGCTGCCACGACTGGGCAATTGTTCCACTGCCACTTGGGAGTGGGGGCCAAGAAGGGGTTGTGGTATACATATACATGTCTCGGTTTTGGCCAGTTTTCATCACCACGCTATTC
>NC_090761.1:1433373-1438373 GCF_036898095.1 Palaemon carinicauda
GCTACATGTTACCATGTGTTAAACTGGTTGAAATACACTTGCCTTATATGATAATGTAGCATGCCATATATCATCAAATAGTGGCTTCAGTGGAGTTCTGCCTTTAGGAAATGTATGCTTCAACTGATAAGAAATGCAATTTGCACATAAAAGTGACCTTTTTGGCACAACCAAGTATCATAAATGGGGGGGGGGGGTCATTAAATTGGTACTGATTGGTGTAGACTTAACAGTTCCTCCGTTTTTTTTTTTTATTTTTTTTTTTTCACCAAATCACTATGTCATTGACTATCCACGGGAAAGGGTAACTCATTACTGTGTTCTCAAGATCTAAACTAACTAGTTTAGCTTTTTGGCTCAGTGATATTGAAGTACGTTTACTGGATCATTATGCTTATTGAGTTGTAGATGCCAATTGTATTTTTCCTTTGTGTTTAATAAGGAACACTGATTTATTAGCTCTTAAGTTGTCTACTAATTGCCATATACTAGCAAGAAGAGGTTCTTTTCACACTTGTTGGAAAATTGGAAATGTTACCCCATTGGGTAAATATGTTTGTGGTAGGCATAGAACTGTTGATAACCACCAATTTCTATAACTTCCATGTTATCTTAAGGTTTTTACATGTTTTCTTTGGCAAAACATATAAATAGGTATGTGGAAGATTATCATCTGTCCCTTACTTTTCTGTTTGTCTTTTGCAAGGTCCTTAAAGCGTGTGATTCCTTCCTTATAATTTCAGGTGCTGCACGTTAAATCCTTAATTGTTACAGAAATGTAGATGTGAATGCCTTTGATTATTTTATTATTAATATTATTATTAATAACCAAGTTACAACCCTAGTGGGAAAAGCAAGATGCTATAAGCCAAGGGCTCCAATATGGAAAACTAGCCCAGTGAGGAAACGAAATAAGCAAATAAATAAATGATGAGAACAAGTTAACAATAAATCATTCTAAAACAGTAACAACGTCAAAACAAATATGTCCTACATAAACTATTAACAACGTCAAAAACAGATATGTCATATATAAACTATAAAAAGACTCATGTCAGCCTGGTCAACATAAAAACAATTGCTCCAATTTTGAACTTTTGAAGTTCTACTGATTCAACTACCCGACTTGGTAACAGCTGGTATAAAACTTCTAGAATATTGTGTAGTATTGAGCCTCGTGATGGAGAAGGCCTGGCTATTAAAATTAACTGCCTGCCTAGTATTACGAACAGGATAGAATTGTCCAGGGAGATCTGATTGTGAAGGATGGTCAGAGTTATGGAAAATCTTATGCAACATGCATAATGAACTAATTGAACGACACTGCCAAAGATTAATATTTAGATCAGGAATAAGAAATTTAATAGATCGTAAGTTTCTGTCCAACAAATTAAGATGAGAATCGGCAGCTGAACACCAGACAGGAGAACAATACTCAAAACAAGGTAGAATGAAAGAATTAAAACACTTCTTCCGAATAGATCGATCACCGAGAATCTTAAAAGACTTTCTCAATAAGCCAATTTTTTGTGCAATTGAAGAAGACACAGACCTAATGTATTTCTCAAAAGTAAATTTGCTGTTGAGAATCACACCTAAAATTTTAAAAGAGTCATAAAAATTGAAAGAAACATTATCAATACTGAGATCCGGATGTTGAGGAGCCACCGTCCTTGACCTACTTACAATCATACTTTGAGTTTTGTTAGGATTCAACTTCATACCCCATAATTTGCACCATGCACTAATTTTAGCTGAATTTCTATTTAGGGATTCACCAACCCCTGATCTACATACAGGGGATGGATTGATGCATATGCAACAAACTTGTTTTTTAGGCCAAACCACATGTCATGTGTATATAGTATGAAAAGTATGGGCCAAGAACACTACCCTGTGGAACACCGGATATCACATTCCTATACTCACTATGGTGCCCATCAACAACAACTCTTTGAGATCTATTACTTAAAAAATCAATAATAATACTAAGAAACGACCCACCAACTTCCAACTGCTTGAGTTTGAAAATAAAGGCCTCATGATTAACACGGTCAAAGGCAGCACTAATATCAAGGCCAATCATACGAACATCCTGACCACAATCAAGGGATTTCTGTAAAGCATTGGAGATTGTAAGAAGGGCATCATATGCCCCAAGGCCTTTATGAAAACCAAATTGCAAACTAGGGAATAGATGATTACCTTCAGCAAACCTATTAAGACGTTTTGCCAGAAGACGCTCAAGAACTTTAGATAATATGGGAGTTATGGAAATTGGGCGGTAATTAGTGGAACTTGAGCTACCACTAACACATTTACATAGTGGAGTAACATTACCAATCCTCCAACAAGTGCTAAAAGCTGCTCTTCTTGCTAACTTACGCAAATTTACAGATAACTTTGGAGCTAAGAAATCTGCTGTCTTTATAAAAAACAATGAAAAAATACCATTTGGGTCTACACCTTCATAAGCATCAAGGTCCATCAACAGAGCTTTAATTTCACGGGATCGAAAAGCTAAACTAGTTAGTTTAGCCCCAGGAAAACATGAATGAGGAAGTTCAAGCTTTTCATTACTCTGTTTACTGTCAAAAACATCAGCCAAAAGGGTTGCCTTTTCCTTTGGTCAGTGAGTGACTGAGCCATCTGGTTCAAGTAAAGGAGGAACTGTTGCATCTACACCAAAGAGTGCAGATTTAAGGGTAGACCACCATTTATGTTCCTGAGTTGTACCAGAAAGGGTTTCTTTTATGGTTAAATTGTACTCCTTTTCAGTTGAGGCATAAACTCTCTGAGCAAAAGCTCGAAGCTGAGTATAGTTATTCCAGGTCAAATCTGATCTGTTACCCTTCTAAAGATGATAGGTCTCCTGCTTCTCCAAATAAACACGTCTATAATCATCATTGAGCCACGGTTTGATCCTCACTCGGTACCTGAGCACACGAGAAGGGATACGCCTATCAATTATGTTGACTATATTCTCATTCAAAGGGACAACAGGACCTACACTACTATATAATTGTGACCAATTCAAGCATAAAAGATCATGCAAAATCCCATTCCAGTCTGCTTGGTATTCTATATAAATTTTACAAGAGTATGATATATCAGGGACAGGATGCTCAGTCTTCACTACTAATGAAATTAAGGTATGATCAGATGTCCCGACTGGAGACCCAACCTTACTAGTTATAACGCCAGGGGAGTCATTGTATACGAGGTCCAAGCAATTACCAGACCTGTGGGTAGTTTCATTTATGATTTGCTCACAGCCCGATTCAGAGGCAAAGTCTAAAGCTCTTGCCATGGCTATCGGTAGGAGAGATAGAACTTAACCACTCCCTATGGTGAGCATTAAAATCACCAACAAAGACAAAAGAAGCCTTTCTATCATCTTCTTGTATCATAGCTATAATGGTAAGAAGGCAATCGAAGATAGAATCATCCATGTCTGGATTCCGGTAGATCGAACACTAAATAAAAGTTGTTATGCCTGCTACAAACTTTTATTACCTGAATCTCATGACATTCACATTGATAGCAGGACTTATGAGAAGCAGGCTACTCAGTCCTAATATACACAACCATTCCCCTGGCCCTAGGGATGGCATCACGTTTCAACATTATTGGCTTCTTAAAGCCAGTTATAAGGAGCTCATATTAGAAACCAGAGTTTCTGAGCACAAAAGAATATCATACTGTCTGGACGCACATTGACGAAATCTAGCACGTACTAGTCCCGGATTTCGCCCAATGTCTACAGACGGCATAAGAATTAATAGAAATAAAAAAAGAGACATCATACTTAAAACTAGATTAACAAGAATTATAACAAAAACAATATGTACACAATTATAAATAAAGTGATTGATGAAACCCATAGACTATAGCAAAAAGTCGGAAAAACTGGTCAACATGGAGGAGCCGATACACCCTGCAAGGCTAAATACCGTCCAGGATAGCCACTTCAACTGAAGGGAGGACAGTAAGGATGGTTTTGAGAAGAAAAAGAATCAGAAAAAAAAAAGACAACCTCTTGATAAACCACCAGGCATCCATGGCCCTTCTGTTAAGCCTGGCCAACACACCATTTCAAAAGAACAAGAGGAAGAAAAAAAAATAATAAGATAGAATAGTGTGCCCGAGTGTACCCTCAAGAAAGAGAACTATAATCCAAGACAGTGGAAGACCATGGTACAGAGGCTATGGCACTACCCAGGACTAGAGAACAATGGTTTGATTTTGGAGTGTCCTTCTCCTAGAAGAGCTGCTTACCATAGCTAAAGAGTCTCTTCTACCCATACCAAGAGGAAAGTTCACTGAATAATTGCAGTACAGTAATTAACCCCTTGGGTGAAGAAGTGTTTAGTATCTCATTGTTGTCAGGTGTATGAGGAAAGGCGAGAATATGTAAAGAATAGGCCAGACTATTCTGTGTAAGTGTAGGCAAAGAAAAGATAAGCCCTAACCAGAGAGAGGGATCCAATGCATTACTGTCTGGCCAGTCAAAGGATCCAGTACCTCTCTAGTGGTAGTATCTCAACGGGCGGCTGGTGCCCTGGCCAACCTACCATGTATGCAGTTAATTCTAATAGTCTTGCCTTCTTTATCATAAGGCTTAATACTACACAGTTTTCATGAAGTTTTATTCTAGCTGAGACCAAGTTGTGGAATGATCATCCTAATTGGGTAGTTGAATCCTTCAAGCATATTTTTCTCTTTTTTTTAGAAAGCAAGTTATGTTTTCAATATTCTCTCCTCTGCACTGTACTTTTCTAATCCACCCTTTTTAACTGTGAGGAGTATGGAGAAGGTTAGGTAAATTGAATAGGATTAGACTTTTCAATTCATTCAAGATTAATCAGTCTTTAATGGGAATTTCCTGAAATGTGAAAGTTTATTAGAGTTGTTAATGCGGTTGTTCTCATAAATATAACATATTTAATCTATTGTGCTAGGTGTGAGGTGCATTATATAGGCAACTTGATATGCCAAGT
>NC_090761.1:1443373-1463373 GCF_036898095.1 Palaemon carinicauda
TTTTGATGATGGGCTTCAATATTTAGGTTTTATTCTTCATTCATCTTTTTTGCCCTAGTTGTTACTCCTATTACTGCACCTCTGCAGAGTGCATCAGCTACCTTGTTACATTTACGTTCTATGTGGCCAAACCCCTTTATGTTAAACTCTAACAATCTTTCAATCTATCTCACTTGTCTAGATGTCAAGTCACCTTTGTAAAATAAATCATATAAGAGGCGATGATCACTTTGAAACTCATTTGGCTGACCTAATAAAAAGAACCGATGCCTCTCTAGAACCCAAAGAATAGCCAATACCTCTCGATCGAATGTACTATAACTCTTTTCTGCCACTTTTAATACCCAGGAATCAAAACAAATGGGTCGCTTTCTGCCTTTATCAGGCTATACGAGTAAGTCCTTGCTAGTTATGGCAGCTTTTAAATGATTGAAGGCCCTCTCTTCTTCCACTCACCAATTTATTACTTTTTTTTTTTTTGAAGCATCTAAGGATCTCGCTATCTTTCCTAAACCTCTTATGAATTTACGGTAATGCCCAGCGAGCCAATGGAACCCAGCTACCTCCTTAGGAGTACGTGGCCTGGGGAATTCTTTAATAGCTTCTACTTTACTGGGGCAGGGTTGGATACTTTCTCGGGTTATTAAATGACCTAGAATTTCGACCTGTTTACAGAAAAATTTGCAGTTTGACAATTTTATTATCATACCATTACGTCGCAATGCTTCTAAAACTTTACAAAAACTATTACAGTATTATGGTCTTCGGCCGTTTTCCCTGTAATTATGATATCGTCTAAATAAACGAACATTATAGCCAATTTAGGGAGACAAAACCGCCATCATTACTCTAGAAAAAGGATTTGGAGCATTTTTAACACCGAAAGGAAGAAAATTAAACTGAAATTGTTAATCATTACCTATAAATGTCGTTTTACATTTACTGTCTTCGTGAATGGGCATTTGATAGTATCCAGATTTAAAATCGATAGTTGTAAAATGTTTACTATCCCATACCTTCACAAGTAATTCTTCTATCGAGAGTAATGGAAACACATTATCCTTAGTGACTGCATTCAACTGCCTATAATCAACACACAATCTTACCGAGCCATCCTTTTTTCTGACAGCTACAATTGGAGAAGCCCAGGGGATTCGCTCTCCTCGATTATCCCTTGTTCCTTTAATTTACTAATTTCCGTTTTTATCTCTTCCTGGAAATGAGTGGGTACCCTATAAGGTCTTGACCTGATTGGCACTGCCTGCCCAGTTCCAATACTAAAGGGATATCAATAGATCCTCCTGGGTGGCTCATCTCGAATTGAGAAAACATCGGAATAATTATTAAGAATATTACTTACTACAGGTTGATATTCTGACGGACATAGTTTTCGCGCTTGCATAATCAAGTTTTGAGTATATTCGTCAGTGCTGGCTGGAGTTGTGACTCCCAAGATCATGTTATTAGCAATTTGACATAACTAATACACACACAGAATCACTACCTTACACAACTCTTTTATTTGACAAATTAACTATCGTTATATCAGCTCTGTTCTCTATTATTTCTGACGAAATATTACTACTACCTTGGTTTCATCTGGAAGAGGCTGAAACGAGGTCACTGATATGCTCATAAGTGTCTTGGGAGGCAATACTTCTCCTCTTTCAGATACAGCTGTTACCTTACTTAATTGTCTCTCCTTTCCACACAAAACACTTACTTTCTCATGACTTCCTATCGGAGAAATGCACCCTCCTGCTTCTACTGGTATTCTATTTTTTTCCACGCAAATGTATATTTGATTACTCATAATAAAATCTAACCTCAGTATAGGCTCGATTCCTGGAACTCCCAAGATGGGAAAGACAAAAAAAATCATGCGTAAACTTTACAGATCCCACCTTAAAGTTGATGATTGTTTTATGTCTGGCATGTAGTTTATTTCCTCCTAGCTAGATGGATTTAGGCCAGGAATAAATCATCTTTTTTGAGGGGGAGCTAGCTTACGAGGGTGGTCTAGTAATGAGTCAATATTTTATTCATGTATTTCATTTCTGTATCTAAGAGGTGAATAGTCAGCACGTTAGGCAAGTTCCTCTCTAGCAGGTTTACGTAATTGTATGTAAATTACATAAGATTTCGTCATTCAATTCATTGAATTTTTCATTAAAGGCAGTTTATGTAAATTCCTGTTATTTACAAAAATTACCCTTTCATTTCACGTATTTTGTTATGAAGTGTTATGCAATCTCGATTGTTTCCTATACGAACCACATGAGGTAGGAATGAGGACTTACGTAATTTCTTTTTTTTTTTCTGAGGCATTGCGTCATGTTTGTAAGGAATTACGAAAGTGTATTTGTGATGTCTTTTTGTAGGTTCTTGAAAACCCCAGAATTAGCTTTGTATATTTTTTTAATGTTCCGAGAACGGAGGTGGGTGGACCTGCTGAGAGAAGGTTGCCTTGCAAGCAAGGTTAGAGTCTTCTGTTTGGTACATAATCATTGGCAACTATAGCATCGGTAGAGACAGCCCACAAGCGTCTACACCTCCTGACCTAGAAGAGTCTAGAATAACTAAGTAAATATATATGTGCCCCTAAGATTGTATAGGGCAGAAGAGAACCAGCCTGGCATGTGAAAGAGACAAAGTTCATCTTCCCTCTCAATTGCCTCAAGTGTGTGTCCTCTCCAAGGATATTAAGTTTGTGCCCAATGAATATCATGTGTAGTGTGTTAAAACAATACTGCAACTTTGAAAGTAATTTTAGTTTTATTGTATTATTGGGAGTGCTGGTATTATATAAATTTTGTAACTGGCCCTATGATACTTAAGTGAAAACGTAAAGTATATTTGTATTGCTATCTTGCTAAAACTTAGGGTGAGCTAAAAACTCGTAAGTTTATCAGTTACTTTATGTATTTCTATAATAGTTTAATAATGATCGATATTGAATATTTGTGTAAAATTTAATTTCTAGTGAAACAAGTGATTATATAATTTTCAGAGTGTAACATTTTCTTGTCTTAGTTCATGGTTTTGTTCAGATTTATTACGTAGAGTCAGGTGATCATATGATTTGTATAAGTATTATTTTCTTGTCTTAGTCTATGGTTTTGTGAGGATTTAATATTTCGAGTGATTTATCTTTTAAGTAAATTCTTTCAGAGTATTGTGTCTTTTTATAGAATATATTTATTTTTTGTTAAGAGTGTATTATTTCGATTACCAGTGTTTATTTTTTTTACAGTACTCTCTCGTATCCCTTTTAAAGAATCGAAGTAAGAGGTTACTTTGAGTTGTTTATAATGTTAATTACCCATTTTGGTTTTGGTTGTCCTTCTGGGAGTTGTATAATTTTCTCAGTTCAGGTGTTATTCAAGTATAACAGATTAATGTAAAAACAAACAGGTGAGTATGGAACTCGGGAGGTTGTGTAACTTACCAGCTATAGTATATAGAACAATATTTTTTTTGGTGCCCAGACACAGGACCATATAATATATTTTGCGTCACCAGACGCTGGACCATAATATATAATTTTAGTGCCCAGATCCTAAGGACTGAGTGAGTCTTTTTTTTTAATATTGGCGATAACAGGGCCATGTTTTCATTAAAGGTTTGTACAATTTAAGGTTGATAGGATTCTGTGTATTAGGATATAGTTTTTTGAGAGGTATATATTTTATTTAAAAGTAGAAGATGACACAGTTTAATATCCAATAGTTTTTGGAAAACCCAAATGTTCAGGAATTGTCAGAAGTTAATGAAACTGAAGCTCAGTGGCTCTCTATTTTAATGGCATGTGGTGGCCACGCAAATAGTGCAATTATTAAAGCCTTAGAAACGGTGATAAACTCGGGAAATTTGTCGGAAGAAGATATTGTAGTAGCTCGTGAAAAGTTGGAGTTAGCAGAAGAAGAATTTGTAGGGAAGCAAGACCCAGTTGACCCACAAACTGAAGGCATGAAAGCAGAAAGGGATGTAGAGGCTGAGAATCCAAGAATTGGAATGGAAGAGAATTTAATCAAGTAAAAGATGATGGTAGAAAAGAGAGAAAAGAAGCATGACGTGCAAGGGGATAAGGAAGCACGACGGGAAGAAAGAGAGAAGGAAATGCAAGCAAGACAAGAAGAAGAGAGAGGGAAAAAGAATGCCGCACGAGGGAAATGGAAGAAAGACCGGAAGAAGTAGAAAGAAAAGAAGCCAGAGAAGTCGCAAGACATGCGAGGAAAATTGAAGAAAAAGAAAGAGAACAAGAAGAAAAGCAAAAGGAAGAAGTAAGAGATATTGCTCGGTATGCCATGGAGTTGGATTTGTTGAATGCCCGTGAAAAGTCGGCAACATAGACGGAGATGACCCCTTCTTTGCATGATCCGGAGTTTGATATGACAAACCCCCAGAGGTTATTTCCAAAGTCCACAGAAGGGGCTCCAGATGAATTCTTTGATCATTTAGAAACGGTCTCATCGACGATGGAATGACCCGAAGATAAATAGTCCGTGTTATTGCAGAGCATGCTCTTTGGGAAAGGACGCAGAGCTTATCTGTCCTTATGTTAAGATCAGAAGAAGGAGTATCAAGAAGTGACAAGGAGTGTGCTACAAGTGTATCAGATGACCCCGGCATATTATAATGAAAGATTCCGAAGTTTGCTGAAGGACGAGAAGAGGACTTTCCTGGATTACGCTTATAAGGTACGACAATGTTTTAAAAGATGAATACAGGTTGCTTACATGAGGGAGATAGCTGATTTAAAAGAACTGATAGTACTAGAACTATATCTACGAGGAATTTCTGAGCATATTCGAACGTGATTGAGAGAGAGATGGGTGAAGAAACTTGATAAGTCCACTTCGCCGAGTGAGAATTATAATATTATCAGTTGTAAACACTCCTCGTGACTGAAGTCTCAACCGTCGTTCCAACCAAGTATCAAGTATTTGCCGAACCATGGAAAGGAGTTCAGTAATAACTATGTGAACAAGTTCAATAGTTACAGTGGAAGTAGCACTGGTACAGTTCCAAAGCAGAATGCGATAGTACCACAACAATAATCGTCACATCATTCACTTTCAAGTATTATGAAAGACATGCAGAAGGTAAATATTGACTGTTTTAAGTGTGGCAATCGAAAGCAGTTGGCCAAGTGATTAAGGATAACTCAACTTTACAGAGGGCGAAGACGAAGAACCAATCAGGAGAGGAAAAAGAGAAAAGTGAATTAGGCAACGTTTGCACGATGAATAGGACAAACCCAAGCAGCATGGATGCATTCTAACTGTTTATATATGAAGGTATATTAGCAGCAATTGACAGGAGTGAGCAAGTCCCAATCAAGATATTGCATGACGAGTTGCAGCCATCGTGTGGTGATAAAAGGAGGAGGAGTACACCCATTGGTGGAACAGTCTCTCACAGGAGACTCTGTTATTTTTTAAGGGAATAGGAGGTGAGGAGGCTACCCCTATTGGCCATATGAAACTGTCCTGCGAGTTGGTGACAGATCATTTTGATTTAGCGGTAAAAGATTCATTGGCTGTCAAAAGAGGCGAAGTCCTGCTGGAGCGCCGTTTGTGTCTTGTCCCATTGTAACAGAGAAACCATTGAAAGTATAGTCGTACGACTGAGCTCAAGAAGGACTACCATGGAAACCAGTTCAGAAATAACTATGGGAACAAGTTCAATAGTTGCAGTGAAATTATCATTGATATTGTTCCAAAGCAGAATGCGATAGTACTACAGCAACAATCTTTGAATCGTCCTCCTTCAGGTATCAGGAAAGACATGCAGAAGATTAATATTGTATGTTAAAAGGATGGAAAAAAAGGCCATATCAGTAAGGAATATTTGTTGAGCCAACCGAAAGTAGTTGCCGGAGAGGTTAAGCATAATTAAACTCCACAGAATATGCAGACGAAGAATCAAATGGGAAAGGTTGACAAGGAAAATAAACCAGCTAACGTATACACGATGTACAGGAAATCCCCAAAAGGCATGGATGCCTTTAAAACTTATTTTTATGAAGGTATGTTAGGAGCTCTGGATAGGAGTGACCAGACCGGTCATGATATAGCACGACACAGTATCTAATCATAGTGTGGTGACACAAAGTGTAATCCGATTGGTGGATAAGTCTCTCAGAGGAGACACTGTAATTTTGATTGGAGTATGAGTGAGGAAGTTACTTCTATTTGCCTTTTGAAATGGTCATGTAGGTTGGTGATAGGTCATTTTGATTTTGCAGTAAAGGATTCATTAGCTGTCGAAGGAGTAGAAATCCTACTGGGAAATGAGGTTGGTGGAGTGCCGTTTGTGCCTTGTCCCATTGGTACTGAGAAACCCTTGAAGTATAGTCCTATGACTGAACTCAAGAAGGACTATTCATATTTGTTTCCTATTTGTGTGATGACTAGGAGTATGACAAAGAAAGTGGCTGCAGAAGAAGACAGAGGAACTGAAGAAACGATAAACTTGGAAGTTTTATTTACAGAGGAAGAGGTTTCCCATGATAGTACGCAAGAGGAGAGTTCCCAAGAGACCCCGAGAGAAGAGGAACCACAGACGAATGAACACGAAGACAAGGAAGCAATGGAGTTATAAGCAATAGAAAACTCAGCATTAGAAGTAGGATGAATAGGTAAAAAATTATATGATTTCAATTGAAGGATGCGACGTTAACAGAATTAATGTGCCATGTGGTGGATGAGACGGAGTTCCAGCAGTCTCCCAAATGTTTTTACCTTAAGGATGGGTTTCTTATGTGGAAGCATAGACCCACCGATATCCCAGGGAATGCCGAATGGGCATATACTGTCAAATATTGATTCCCGCACTACTGAGAAGACAGGTGATAGCCGTAGCGCATGAGACGGGACACATGGGAATAAGAAAGACAATGGAGAAGAGTATGAAACACTTTTTCTGGCCTAGCTTGTATAAGGATGTGAGCTAGTTTTGCCGTGCATGTCCCGTTTGTGAAATTGCTCTAAAACTTAATGAATATATCAAGAAGGCTCCCTGAGTTGTATCTGTGTGCCGGTGAGTGATTACACTTGTGTGTCCCTAAAAATATCCTGATTTAAGGCGGATAACAAAAGGCTATCGAGTGAAATATAGCTACAAGTTTTCGTGAATAGTCGGTGATTAATTTGAGGGCAGAAAAGTGGGATAAAACGTCGGCATAGGATAGTTATCTTGTGAATTAATAAAAATCTGATCAAGATGGCACTGAATAACACAGGCAACTCGTGGAGAGACATCGCTGGAGTCAGCAAAAGCAAATCCTATGAGTTGGCGAAACAGGAGCTCGACCGTCTGATAGCAGAGGTCACTAGTAACTCCAACCAGTGTGACGGAAAAATATTCGCAGACTTATTGAAACAATATGATCCAATAAACTGGAACAATTTTGCGGAAAACATCAGCAAAATAATAGAAGAAATTCCAAAGAAGATCCAAGTGATAAAGAGACTTATAAAGAAAGTCTACATCAATCAACACATTCCATCAAAAAACAATAAGAAGTCCAATATGGTGAATATGCTGATTGATGCATTGGGAAAAAGAATGCCAAAATGGTGTAATACATGTAAGATATGGTATTCCATTAATAATCCTCAACAACTAATTAGAAAATGTGATGCCTGCCATGTTCCAACGCACCCTACATGTGCTGAAATACAGCAAAAAATAAAAAATAGAGACACAAAGGTATTCTGCTCAACATGCTTAGTCTGGATAGAAAATATAATTAAGTCGAGACTAAATAGTTGAAGATAAAGAAGAGGAAGAAGAAGAAGCAGCAGCAGAAGAAGAAGAAGAAGAAGAAGAAGAAGAAGAAGAAGAAGAAGAAGAAGAAGAAGAAGAAGAAGAAGAAGAGAAAAATGAACAGGATATGTGTAAGGATGCAGAGGAAATCATTGATATAACTTATGATGCCATCCAACAATATACTTATGAAGAAATAAATTATCAGATGGAAACAAATAATAGACCCAAGAGACTCTACCCGGACCGACATACTTTTAGGGAAGAGCATGAACAAGAAAAAAAAGAAAAGAAAGATATAGTCTGCAATATGCTGAAAAGAGGGAATTGCAGATTTGGTGAAAGATGCTACTACAAGCATCCAAAGATATGCCATAATTATGAAATATATGGTAAATGTGCGTATTTAGACGGATATGGAGACGAATGCAGAGATCTCCATCCAGAAATATGCAAAAACCTAAAAGAAAGAAAAGGATGCAGTTTCAACAAAAAATGTCGATATATGCATCCTGTAACTATGAATGAGAATAAGAAAACTCAGCAAACTGAAAAGAAAAATTAAAGCAAAAATGAAACAAAAAAAGAAACAAAAAAGCAGGCCGCGTTTATACCACGCTATGCACCAAAACCCCAAGATAAGAGGCCTTTCAACCCAAATCTGCACATATAGAGCCCAACTACAAAGAATGCATCTATAATGCCAGGGGTTGGTGCAGATAAGGGGATAATTGCAGGTATACACACAAAAATAAATATGAAGGCGAAAGAACAAATATAATAGAAAAGTTGGATTTTTTAATGGCAGAATTCCGGGAAATGAAGAAAAGAACATCATATCAGAACAGGAAGAAAGCATGGGAGAATCCATATTATTACCAATATTAAATAATAGGGATGAAACACAAACCATAATAGTGATGAATGCACAGGGTTTAGTCACGAGTAACTCTAAAAGGAAAATAGAGTTCTTAGAAGATCTAACCCAAATTGAAAAAATAAATATATTAAAAATAAGTGAAACATGGTATTCCCAAGAGACTGGCAGTGATGACCAGATAAAAGGTTTCCAAACTTATAGATCTGACAGAATAAATAGGAATCAAGGGGGAACCGCAATATATGGAAGAGACATAAATCAAGGAAAAGTCTGTGAAAAATACAGCAACACAGAATGTGAATTGATTGCGGTAGAATTTGAATCAGAAAACTAGTGAATATTGTAGTTTACAGACCCCCAAATACTAAGAAGTTTGACATAGTAATAGAAAAAATAGATGATATATGTAGAAACCATAAAGACTGGAATATACTCCTATCCGGAGATTTTAACTTTCCTTTCGTGGATTGGAAAGAAAGGATAGAAGGAAGTGGTTGTATGTATACATACAAAAAAGAGAGCAATAGTAGTGCAGAAGATAAGAGACAATTTGAAAATCTTCAATATATGCTATTAGAACATAATATGCAACAAATAAACCACATTCCAACAAGAAATGAAAATGTCCTAGATCTAGTATTTGTAAATGAGGTGAATTATGTTAAAGAAATAATAGTGTATAACACGGGAATTTCAGACCATAATATCATAGAATTAATAGTCCATTCCAAAGCAAGTGATCACAGAATTATTCAAAGCACAAAACATTGGGAAGGATATGGAAAATATAATTTTTATAGTAAGAATATAAAATGGTCAGAAATAAATGAAGAACTGAATAAAGAATGGAAAAATGTGTTTGTAAGTGATAATATACAGGTAAATACGGACATACTGTACAAAATATTGGAGAAAATTGTTGAAAAATATGTACCGAAGAAAAACAATAAACAAAAGACATGCATACCAAGAGAAAGAAGGATCTTATTTCAGAACATTAGAAAGTGGATGAAAAATCTTACAAAAGAAAAAAATGTGTGGAAAATGATGGAAATAAAATGTAAGATAGAAAATGCAGAACAAAAGATTATACAGTCAAAAGAAAATAAAAAAAAAGGGACTTAGAAGAAAGGACACTTCAAAATATAAAAAAAAAACCAAAGTACTTTACTCCTTTGCAAAAAAGATGAATAAAGGGAGATTAGAAATAGGCCCTCTAAGAATTGAAGGACGGCTAACGAATGAAAAAAAGGAAATATGCAACATATTAGCACAAAAATATAAGAGTGAGCTCACGCCAAGAATTGCGAATGAGAATAATGAAACAGAAATGAGAGAAGAAAATGTTGAATATCTAACAGATTTAGATATTAATGAAGCAGATATTGTCAAGGCTATAAACGAAATTAAAAATGGATCAGCAGCTGGACCAGATGGAGTTCCAGCAATTTTGTTAAAAAAACTGCAAACACTGTCGCGAAGCCGCTTGCAATACTGCTTAGACAAAGTGTAGATATGAGCGAGATATATGTTAAACATAAATTAGCTTATATAACCCCCATCTTCAAAAGTGGATCAAGACTAGAGGCAAGCAATTATAGACCTGTTAGTCTAACATCACATATTATGAAAGTGTATGAGAGGGTAATAAAAAAGAAAATAATGGATCATTTGGTTAAAAATAATTTGTTTAATATAGGTCAACACGGTTTTGTGGCCAGAAAAAGTACACAAACCCAACTGATAGCACATTATGAAAACATATACAAAAATATGATAAGTGAAAAAGACACAGATGTGATCTATCTAGATTTTGCAAAAGCCTTTGACAAGGTAGACCACAATATATTAGATAATAAAATGAGAATGCGTAATATTGTGGGAAAGATAGGAAAATAGGTAAAAGAATTCCTGCAAAACAGAAAACAGATAGTGGTTGCAAATGACGAGAAATCGGATGAAGCTCAGGTAATATCTGGCGTGCCACAAGGTACGGTTTTAGCTGTACTGCTGTTTGTTATTATTATCTCAGACATAGACTGTGATGTTGAAAACTCTGTAGTGAGAAGTTTCGCTGATGACACAAGAATAAGTAGAGAAATTACTTGTGATGAAGATAGGAACTCACTACAAAGAGATCTAAACAGAACATAAGAATGGGCGGAGATAAATAGTATGGTATTTAACGCCGATAAATTCGAATCAATGAATTATGGAAACAGAGAAGGAATGGTATATGCATACAAGGGACCTAATAACGAGACAATCACAAACAAGGAGGCAATTAAAGACCTTGGTGTAATGTTAAATAGGAATATGTTATGCAACGACCAAATAGCAACACTGTTGGCTAAATGTAAAGCAAAAATGGGAATGTTATTCAGACACTTTAAAACAAGAAAAGCTGAACACATGATTATGCTTTACAAAACTTATGTACGTAGTACACTCGAGTACTGCAATGTGATATGGTACCCACACTACCAAAAGGATATTGCACAGATAGAGAGTGTACAAAGGTCCTATACTGCAAGAATAGAAGAAGTTAAGGACCTTGACTACTGGGAAAGACTGCAAATTTTAAAACTGTACAGTCTAGAAAGGAGAAGAGAACGCTACATGATAATACAAGCATGGAAGCAAATAGAAGGAATTACTGAAAACATCATGGAGCTAAAAATATCAGAAAGAGCAAGCCGAGGTAGATTAATAGTGCCAAAAAATATACCAGGAAAACTAAGGAAGGCGCACAGGACATAAATCCACTACGCACCAGCATCGATAATGCAGCGACTATTTAATGTGCTGCCAGCTCATCTAAGAAACATATCAGAAGTGAGCGTAGATGTGTTTAAGAATAAGCTCGATAAATACCTAAGATGCATCCCAGACCATCCAAGACTGGAAGATGCAAAATACACCGGAAGATGCATTAGCAACTCACTGGTGGATATACGAGGTGCCTCACACTGAGGGACCTGGGGGAACCCAAACAAAAAATAAGGCAATAAGGCAATAAAGTACACCCGATTGAAGAAAGAGGAGAACCCTTCAGAAAGATAATGATCGACATTGTGGGACCATTACCGAGAATTAAGAAAGGCCAGGAATATATGTTATCTTCAATGTGTCCAGTGACTAGATCACCCAGAAATTATACCCGTCAGGAACATAAGAGCCGATTTAATCGCCGAGAAATCGTTCGGATGACCAAGGAACAAATTTTACGTCAAAATTGTTTCAGGACGTGATGAAACTGTTGGATTTGAAACAACACCTTTATACTGCTTATCAACTGGAAACCAAAGGTACATTAGAGAGATTTCATATAACCCTAAAGAGTGGGTTAATCAATTAATGCAACAAAACAGGAAATGAATGGGACATTGGTTTACCGTTAATGTTATTTGAGTTCACAATGCTTATCAAGAAAGCATGGGATGTAGTGCAAATGAAATAGTGTTCGCACGAGAAGTAAGAGGACTGATTAAAATGTTGACAGAAAAATAGAAAGATCGAGAGGAATCAAATGGAAAATGTGTCAAGAATTTGAGGAAAAGGATTGGCGAGGTTAGGAAATTTTCCCTAGAAAACCTGAAAACGAACCAAGGAAAAATTAAAAAAAGGCTTGGTATGAAAAGTAAAAAAAGACAAGTTGTAGTTGGACAGCAGGTGTTGGTTTACTTACCGATGAGGAGATTTCCTTTTACCAACGAGTTTCAAGGACCATTACGGATTTTGGAAAAGATCGGTGACCGGACTTACGTTATCAAAATACCAGGAAGAAGGAATAGTCAAAGGAAGGCCATATTGACTTCAAAACCAATACTGCAAGCACTGGATTTAAACAAGAAATTCCTTATCCAAGTGGATGCATCGGACAATAGGATTGGAGCTATCCTATCGTAAGAAAGTAAGGAAGGAATTCTTCATCCCGTCTATTTTATGTTATCAAAGCTGAAGAAGCATCAACGAGCCTACTTGACAGATGAAAAGGAACTTCTAGCAATAATCACAGCGATAAGGAAATTTGAGGTTTATGTGAATAGACCACAAGATGACGAAATTACGGTTTATTTAGATCCCGACCCTTTAACCGTTGTTAATAATATATAGAATAATAATCAAAGGTTAACTAGGTGGTCATTATGTTTGCAACCATATTGTATTAATGTAAAGCATATATCAGGAAAACATAACGTGGTTGCAGATTATTTATCTCTGGCTGAATCGGTGGATTCAGGTCTGAAATAAATCATCTTTTTGGGAGGAGCTATTTTACAAAGCTTGACTTCAAGAAAGTAGAATATCTTATTCCTGCATTTTATTTGTGTACTTAAAAAATGTATAGCCAGCTCGTAAGGTGAGTTCCACTCATGTAGGAATAAGAAATGTATGTAAATTACATAAGACTGTCGTCAATCCTTTAATTTTATTTACATCTAGTTCTGTATATATGAATTTATGTTAAAGAATTAAATTCACATTTTATGTAGTGTTGTTACGAAGTTTTTTTTCCAATCTTGTCAAAAGGTACGCTGTCTGACACACACACTAGGGATTGCATCATGTTTCCATGTGGTTGGAAGTTGTGTGAAGGTTCTGAACTAGAAGTTTTTTTTTTATGTTACAAGAGGAGTCAGGGGGAGTTATCTGAGAGAGTTGCCATGCAAGCAACGTTAGTACCCCTACTTCTAATTGCTAAGTTGGCAACCTTATGCCGCTAGATCCATTCACCCATGCTACGAGAAAAATGTACTAGAAATATCGAGATGAATTAAGTTAATATATATACAGCCTAGTGATGCATAGGAAGCAGAAGAGATCCAGCCTATCTCTTTGAAAGAGGCAACATACACCAGCATTCTCTCCAGCCACTACATAATTCCTCTCATGTGAATTTTGTTTTCTTCCTAATGTTGAGAAGTGATTTCTCTTCAAGGTATATAGTTTATAGTGTTGTTCAAACAATTGTGATATTATTGGGTGATTAATTAAAAGTGAAGCGTGATAATGTAAGAAAATTTTTTAATCTAAATTTTTGTACCTGGCCCTGTGCAATTTTAGTTAAACAGTGAAGTGTATTCATTTCTACTTAACAGTTCGGTAATAATGTGTGACCCAAAGGACGTGAGAGTATCAGTTAGGAATATGTTAGCATAATTCTGAGTTGTTTTCTATAAGTGTTAAAGTGCTATTTACTCATTAATTGTCAAAATTAAATATTTTTAAAAATTAATTTCTAGTGAAACAAGTGAATGGATAATTCTTTGAAGTTTCAGTTGTATTGTTTAAGGTCTAGTTCAGATTTAATATTTCGAGTGATTTAATTTTGGTGTTAATTTTGAATTGTTAACTTTTCATAGAATATATTTATTTTTTTGAAGTGTGTGATATTTGGATCACCAGTATTTTTCTTAGTGTTTTGCTCGTATCCCCTGACTAAGAACCAAAGAAAGAGGTTGATTAAAGGAATAGTTCACGTTAAAAGTAAAGTAATCACCCAGTTTTGTTTTGAGTGTAAAGAAAGGGGACCTTTTCTGATGAAATAGATGAGTTAAGACCTTAGCTGTTTCAGAGAAAGATTAGATCCTTCCATCTCCCCTTTAAAAAGGTAGGCCTCAAGGCACTCCATGGGGCAAAGAAAAGGGTCCTCCTGAAGTGGGACAATCTTCCAAGGCCATCAGCATTTCGTGGGAAGTTCGTTTTTCACCAAGAATGCAGGATCTGGGTAAAGATTAACCTTCCACGATTCCAAGAATTCAATGTGGCCATCATCCCTTGAAAGGGCTACAATCTCCCTGTCTCTAGCATCAGAAGCCATAGCAAGCAAAAAGGTAGACTTTTGAGTAAGATCCCTCAGAGACATAAAGGAGTTATCTATCGAGGAAGCAAAGTGCAGGACTTTATCCAATGCCCAAGACATAGCCTTGGGAAGAGCATTAGGTTTCAGTCAAGCACAAGCCTTTGGGATTTTATTGAACCCTTCGCTATCGAGTTCAAAATCAAAAGCATAAGCAATGGGTCTAGTTAGTGCCGAGTTACATAAGGCAATAGTTGTAGAAGCTAGACCTTGATCATGCAATGATATAGAAAAAGAAACACAGAAGTCCATAGTAATAGAAGAGGGCTGATGACTTTCCACGAATGTAACCCGATTTTCCAGGAAGACAAATATTGTCGTTATTTTAAGTTGGACTTGTACTCTTCTATGAAGTCAATTCTCTTCTTTGTAACCCTGAACATTCTTTGAGCCGCGAAGGTGAGAAAATCATGAGGTAAAAGGTTTTCGTTATCCAAGAAGAATCAAAGACAGCCTTCTATTGAACATCCTGGAGCAGCACTGGAGATAGTAAAGGACCTGAAGAGGTTTGAGTTCCAGAACAAGAGGATACCAATTGCTCTTGGGCCACTTGGGAGCCACTAGAAATGCTTTGCCTTTGAAAGTCTGCAGTTTATTCAGGACTTTTATTAGGAAGTTGAATGGTGGAAATATGTAGATGTGAGACCACTGCTTCCAGACCAGAGACATCCCATCCGTTCAGGTTGCTTCCGGATCAAAGTTTGGTGCTACATACCGGGGAAGCTTCTTGTTGAAGCTCATCGCAAAGAGATCCATTTAAGTTCTGGGACTTGTTCTAAGATGAAACTGAAAGATTTTGCATCCAGAGACCATTCTGTTTCCGGAGGCTTGGGTCTTGACAGGGTATCCACAGTGAACTGCTGAGAGATGCCAGTTCCTCCACTTTGCTAAAGTGAGGCTAGCTGGGATCACATGTTGATCTGAGGAGAAATAGAGCCCTACCTGTTGATACAGTGGACTATCGTCTTGTTATTGATGACTGATATGATGTGTGATTTTGTCTTTGGGTTCAGTCTCTTCAGAGTCAGAAACACTACCATGTCTTCCAGAATATTAATGTGAAATTTCTGAAATGAGATTGACCACCAACTTTGTACTTTCTTCGAAGGGGAGTGTCCCCCCCAACCATGTTTCTAGGCGTCCGTGTGAAAAGTCACGGAAGGAGGAGGGTAGTGAAGAGGGAAGTGTGTCGATAAACTCTTTGCAATGGACCAAAGCTTGAGCTGCTTTCGCTCTCCGGGCATATGATGCCTTTCTTCTCTAGACTCTGTTGGCATCTTTGAGTCTTGCCTTCGGGATTGGTCTCGTCATGCAGCGAACTGCAGTGAACCCAAGACTTTCCTGTTGCCATCAGGTGAGTACTTTTGAACGAAGTAGGAACCTAACAGAGCTTGCGATTTCCTTGCTCTTGCCTTGCAGTAGAGAGAGGGTGTGTGACTTTAGAATCCAATTAACCCCGAGCCACTGGAATTCTTAAGCTGGAGACAGCTTGGACTTTTCAAAGTTGATCTGAAAGCCCAGAGACTGTAGGAATTTCATGACTTCTTGAGCTGTCCAAAGGCCCTCGGACATTGTTGCAGCCCAGACCAGCCAGTCGTCCAGGTATACCATCACCTGGAAGCCCCTGTTCCATAATTGTTGGACGATAACCTCAGCTAACTTTGTGAAAATCCTTGCAGCTATATTGATCATGGAGGGCATAGCTTCGAATACGTAGGCTTTTCTTGCAAGTCTGAAACTAAGGTAGGAGGAGAAGTGCTGACCTACCGGAAGAAGCCAATATGCATCTGTAAGATCTACTACCTTGGGGTAGTAGGGTCCGTATTTGCGAGATAATCAGCATCTGAAACGTTTCATTCAGAATTAATTTGTTAAATGGAGACAAGTCCAGAATAGTTCAAAGACTGGTTGAATCTTTCTTAGGAATGCAGAATAGCCGCCCTTGAAAGTTCATGGATTTTGTACAGTGGATGACTCCTTTCTCGAGATGATCCTGTACATAATCCTTCAGAAATGGGGTTATGGGTTGGAAGAACCTCTTGAACTGGGGTGGATTCTGTCTCCATTTCCAGCCTAGTCAGTTTGAGACTATACAGTGAGCCCAGGGATTGAACTCCCCTCGATCCCCAAACAGGTGAAATCATCCCCCTTCCGGGAGCTCTTCATTATGGGTGTGAAGGACCAGCATCTTTCACCACCTTGCCTCTACTACCTTGGCCTCTAGATTAATCGCCTTTTCCAGACTTTCCCCTACTACTGGTGTCCTTCTTTTGAGTCCTGGCACGGTGGAATGTGGCAGTGGCTCTCTCATATACTGTGTGAAGGTTGGAGACTGTGATACATACAGCTGGGGAACTGTGTATACAGTTTGAGGGGTAGTTGCAACTGAGGTTGTCGCAACAGGAAAGAATTTCCTTCCCTTAAAGTGTCACCTCAGCTTCTTGCCCTTGGGTTGAGGGCCTCCACAGGGAGTAAAATTCTATTTAGATTACATACCCTACTTGTCTATAAGGCTCTTATACTCCTGATCCATTTTGTCCGTGACTTTCTTAACCAATTTCTCGGGGAAGAGGTCATTTCCCCAGATATTGAAGTCGATCAGTTTTCTACATTCCTGCCTGATCATAGCAGCAGCTAGGATGTGTTCTCAACATGCTCTCCTGGCTAGGAAGAAAGCATGGAGATCTCTATGAAACATGGTTAGGTTAGTCATCGCCAAGACATGGAAGAGATCAGACTTGGAATAATTTCCAATAAGCATCTCTAGATAAGATTGGAAGGATAACGAAGTAGGTAGTCTCTCTTTGGCTTCCAATTCTTCCCTTAATAGGGATTCAGGATTTCTAGGCAGTTTCTGATTAAACTACTTGTGTCCGATTTCGTTATCTAGTTTTCCAATAGTAGAGGTATGCTGGACATTCTCCTAACTGTCCAAACAAAAAAGGAGGGTCTAGGTAGACAGGTTGGCACGTCTCTAGCACAAGAAATGGTCTACCCTCCACTACTGCTTTATTCAGAGCCTCTAAGCTTTCAGAGGAGAAAGGGAAGACAGTATCCTTGGGGTTATAGAGGTGGCCTGCTTACTGCCAAAGGAAGAAAGTTGGGTATTAGGGTTTAAAACTATACATTCTGGTAGGCTCAGAACTGGGGGAGCCTTAGAAGCAGATTCCTTTTGTAAAGCTTCTTTCCTTGCTATGGGGTTCGCTTGAGAACTTTCATGTTTTCAGTTAGGTTTTCCATGAAAACTTTCATAGATACCATAAGTTCCAAGTTACTTGGAAACGAAGGAGGTAGAAGTTGGGGCTTGAGCATCAGGGGTAGGGGAACGAACTAAAGAAGCACTGAGAACTGTACTAAACCGATGTACATTCAATGACTCTTCATAGGCTTCCATGGTCAGCAGGATCCTCTCCCCCTGTGATGATACAAATGAAGTTGTCTACATATTATCGGTATCCAGACTCATAACTTGTAGTGTGTCCTGAACTTCATCATCTGCGTGATCTGCTGGTACCAACGGGAGTTGAACAGTTGGTAAGTGGTAACCAAACACAGAGGTCACCTCATCTTTTGGAAAGAGGAGATACTTCAGTTCCCAAGAGGGAAGATAAGGGACACGTAGTTGAGAGCTCTTCTAGAAACCACTTACCCAATGACAGAGTGTCCTCCGACTCCGTTCTTATATGTCCAAGAAGACTTCAGTGGCATAAAAGCTGGTGCGAAGGAAATCCGTGCAAACCTGACAGCAAGTAGGTTCCCAGATTGCCACGAATCCCTTGGAAACATGGCAATCCGTGTTTCCGGCAGGTCTTGTGGGCACAGGGCAACTTGACCCGTGTGGTATAGATGACCGTTGAACAATCCATATCATCAGCAATCTATGAAAAAAAAAAAAAAATCAAATGAGTACACATCATAAAAAATTTTATATTCTTAAAACTACGTAAACATAAGAAATGTATGCTTAAAGTAAAACCTAATCTAAATAAACATACCACCTAATTATGGCTTAAGATTATTAATATTCAAGACACATGCCAAACATCTCAGAAATCAATGGAGATTTATGAAGCAAACTCTTTGACAGTGCGGTAGGAGTATGGAGGAAAGGTTCACATCAAAGGGACCGCAGAACCACCAGAATAGGTCCACTGGAACATCCTAAAAAGGCAAGTTCATTCCTTATACTGCCTAGACCAGCAACAGCTGCCACCGACAGCAGCAGCTGAGTTAAGCCGGAAACTATTTCTAATAGCCAAGACAAAGACTGACCTGTCAATACCCCAGGCATGTCGACACAAAGCAGAAGAGACAGTGTAAAGTCGACAGGGAGAGAGTGAACAGTCCCATAGGGAAGGGTTCACTCTCAGGGGAAGTACAGGTTTGAAGGTCGACATGAATAGTAGAGGCAAGGAACGGGACAAAGCTAAAATAACTAGATAATGCCTGGGAGAGTGACCATATATCTATATGATCACCATCCAAGGTCCCTCTCCATCAAGCTAGGACCAGGGAGGGCCGGGCATTGACTGCTGATGATTCAGGTAGACTTTTAGGCTCTCCCAAAATCTCATTCCTTGCTCGCATGAATGCAGGATAATGAGGTTGCAGACGTAACTAGAAACTATCAAGCTTCAGAGGGTCTCGAACTCCCGTCCAACAGATTGCCAGACAGGGACGTTTCCAATAGGCTACCGTAATAGTTTAGTTAAGCAGCATCTGTAATCATAATACCAAAACTAATAGCTTAGGATTACCTTCTTTTGTTGTCCCTGCCCCATAAATTTTTTCCAACATTTCAGTCGTAGCCCTTTTTTTCCCTACACCTTATTTTTTACTAAATCCATTCTAAGCTGAAAAAAGTGAGTGATTACTATTCATATCACCTTACACTTTTGAAAATTGATTTTCTATAAACATAATGAGTTACTGGTAAAAAAAATAAAGACATTCCGACAATAATATTATCTTGTGTCAATGACTTTTTATTTAAGTATGCTTCCCCTATTTTAATTTCACTGTTGTTAAGTAAGTTTTTAATTCTTTGATCTCCTTTACAAACCAGAGACATATTTCAATAACCTGCAATGCTTATCTGAGAGTATTTGGTAGATAATTTTCCTAGAAGGGGAGTTTATCCTCCTGTCAGCCCAGGCAAGTGAATCTTGTGGCTTGATATAAACTTCTACTCTGCGTACTTTTGATGTTTTTTTATTTCTACTTTTATTGATCATTTATAGATGTACCAAAGATATCGAGTATTTGTATGCATATAAATACCTTGCACAATCATGACACTTACTTATGTCATGTATAATATCAGACATCTTGAGAAAATTTTCTTTACAAATATTGTAGTATCAAGTTTTATTTTGAATATCTGAACTAATGAATGAATTTATGACAAATCTCAGTTACCTCCTGTTGCAGCTGTTGTTGTGGCCATTGCTGTTGTTGTGGCCATTGCTGTTGTTATGGCCATTG